>NC_046665.1:67804793-67813147 GCF_010883055.1 Belonocnema kinseyi
CAAGATACCACAGACCAATTTTTGTCTCCGCTACTGATTTCAAAAGACTTTACGTAATTTAGACACGGCCACTTGAGTGTAGACGCAGAACTGCCTTAATTTAAATTTAGGTTTCAAAATTGTTTAAAATATGGACTTTCTACCTTGAGTTCAACATTATTATATCAGATACATATATTATATTTATTTCTGTTCCTCCACCTAAGATTGCTTATTCATATATTGCAAAATAATGTACAAATTTTATTTATCATGATTACTTTAATATTTGCTCCTTATTTTGCACTAATTTTTATTCTCTGGTACCCTGAAAAAACTATAATATCAATGAATGTATATTATTAAAATTCATAATATGCATTGGTATTGAAACAAAAGTATCTTCATTGTCTTCTTTTTATAATTTAAAGAAAAGTGTACGTCTAATTTAAAAAAATTGTTGATAAACATTTTATTGTAACCTTTGTCGTTTTTCTCAAAATTTATTTTTTTCATTTTTAATCCTATTTTTTACCATTCAAAGAAAATTTGCTTGTTCTTTCTAAAAAATTACAAATAAAGAATTTGTATATCCTTTTTGGGTGAACAACTTTTGTCACTTAATTTTTTGCATGCCGAGCGCCGTTTTTCCAAACATTTAATTTTTAATTTTCGATGATATTTTCCACATTTAAAACAAAAACTACGCATCCCATCGAAAAATTATTATGACAAATTTGTAAATCTTTTTTGCAAGAAAAACTTTTGTTTATTCATATGTTTCATAGCCTGTATCGCTTGTCCAAAAATTTTATTTTTTTATTTTTAATGTAGCTTTTTACGAAGAAAATAAAAACTATACGTCCGGTCAAAAAGTGGCCAATAAAAAACTTGTAGATCGTTTTTGATTGCATAATTATTGTCAAACTATCTTTTGTCGAATTTTAAATAGTTTGGCAGCAACATGGAATTTTGATTTTTCGTTATTTTTTATGTCGTCAAAAGTTGAATTTTCGATATCTGAAGAAAGTTTGAAAAGTTGCTATGATAATCTTGTAGGACATTCAAAAGCAAGATTTGTCTTCTGTTTACTTTTTTCATATCCTGCGTAATTTGGCTTATAATTTTCATTATCGGTTTTTTTTAATTTGATAAGTGCTATCACTCTGGTAATTTTTTTTGTCAAAAAAATTCCTGCAGAGAAATTGTTTGTCTTTTTGAGTACCACAAACATCCGTATAGAGAATTTTTGAATCTTGAAAAAAGTGGTCTCAAAAATGTTCAAAATGTGCTCACTTTTTGCATTTTCATCAAAAATGGCTGGCTAACAAACGTGACTCTAAGTTAAGGACACTCAAAGACTATATGCTGAAGGTCAATCCAATCTCTCAATTCTTTTGAAAGTTATCGTGTTAACAAACTAAAAATCTATAAAAATACACAAACAGTCAAATAGGCAGACAGATACATTCGTAAAAACCTGTTTTCGAATTCAAGGGGTCTTAAAACGTGGACATTCGACCCAAAAAAGGGCGGAGGAAGGTAAGGTATTACACAAATCAAATAACTTCTCTGATGAAAGAGTCCTTGGAAGGGAGGTAGTTAAAGGGTAAAAGGAAAGATGGGAAGATAGGAAGAAAAATGAGTGCAACAGAGAGGACGTACAGCCGAATATGGTGAGGTGGAGAGAGAAAATAGGGAGAGCCTGAGTAAAAACGCTTTGACTAGAGTTCGAGTTGAATTGCCCCCAATCAAGACATGATGAAGTCGAAAAGTTCGACTTGAGCATGTCTCAGTTTTGAGACAGAGCCAGACTTCAATTTATGTTTTGGCTACTAGTTTTCATGCCTTGAAGACATCAATACGAAGGCCTATGTCTTGAGATGCAGCCAGACATCGATGTTTTGGAGAGGAACTCAGGACACACCAAGCCAAACGCAAGTCGAAGCATTTTGACTCGAGAGTGTATACTCTAGAGTAAGTGAGAAAAGGTAGAAAGGTAGGGAGTAGGTTGCGCGTAGAGTGAGTGGACAGATGTAGGGAGTCATTGTAAAATCAGAAAAAATATATATAACGGAGACGAATGCCGTACATAGAGAGAGGTGCACGTTTATATTGAGGGGGATTAACGAGGAGATGCATAAGAGGTGAGATTTGGAATATACTGATGGTGAAATGGGAAGAAAGTGAGTTTTATTGTTGAGGGGGGAGAGGCTGAAAGTAGATTACAGGGATCGAAAAGGGGAGATAGAAGAGGGACTAATAGGCAGATGGCTCAAAATTCTGTGGAAGTGGACTTTTGAAATAGGAGGGTACATATTAGTAGGTAGAAAGACTAAAATGTGATGACAGAGCAGAGTGATGAACGAGGCGTATGGAGGAAACTGAGTAGTGAAAGCTGGACGTAGGAGGGGGTTAGGAGTATGCTGGAGGGGCAGAGAGAAGGTAAATGATCATGGTGATAGAGGAGTCGGAGGGGTGTTTTGATTTAAGAGGCTATTAGTGATATATGGGAAGAGGAGGTTTGTTCATCACACAGAACTTCTCTCCTCCGCCTATTAGCTTCTACAAACAAACTATTATCCAAATCAAGTTTTCCACGGGTAAACTCCATGAATTGAAGGGTGGAAAGTGGAAACGCTGCTCGAGTTCTCAATTCAACTCGCGCTTCTAGAAGCTTGGATCGTCCTGCACACGCTCAGGTATTCATGTCCCATACATATTTATGCCGCCCGGTTGCACGTAACAGGTACCTGGTACGCGTACGTATGTATGTACCTCGGAATATCACGGGGAGCATCACGTCGTGTCGGGGCGTGATACGTTTGTTTCGTAACTAGGTGGGTAACATTGTACGTAGATTTCATGTAGGTTGCATGTAGGTAAGCACGAGCAGGTGCTTGTGCTTCTACGTGTATCCTACGCCTACATTAGACTAGGCGAGTCAGCTTATGCTTGTATGTACATACATTTATTGTCGCTTCCGGACAGCTTCACGACACTCCTGTGGCACATAGTCCTCGTACTCAACGGCGCCGAGATCGACGTCTTTCCAAAAAGCAATTACTCCCCGCCCCCAACCTTATTCAAATACCCACCTCAATCCACATGCTCACATGTCCCTCAGGTGCCATATCAGCCTCCCTTTCATATTATTTCCGCTTGTGTTCGTTTTCAACTTCTGTCTAATTATTAAATTTAAAAAGTTTCTTTTTTTTACTTAACGAAGTTCTTTTTGTTGGAGTCATTTGAGTTGAAAATGCAATCACTCTTTCAGAATTTTCCATAAATAATTTTAAAACATTCCATGTGATTATAAATTTTAATAAAACACCTCACAGAATCTTCTTTCGGAAAAATGCGTTGTTTGGTTGATAATTTGAATTAGTATTCTGAAAATAGTAAAAAAGATACTATTTCAGACACACTACAACGAAGGAATATCAAGAGAAAGAAAAGAAATAAGAAAAATATTGGGATTTGTATATTAATACGATGGTCCCCTATCCGACTATAACTGAGCCGAACGATGCTTAACTACAGTGATCGAACGTAAAGGCCCAAAACACATCCATGTATCTCAGGGGACAAGTGATGGAAATTCAGTTTAAATTACACGGAAAATTAGAACAATGGAAATTGTATGTTCTCTAAAAATGGAACATATCGAACTTTGGAACAATTCATATAAAAACAATGTGTTATTGAATTAAACTACATCGAAACATTTTAAAGGGCCCCTTCTTTATTCTAAATGAGCTTTATTTTTTATCCCTTTCGAAGAAAAAATTAGTGTCAAAGTTTCCAAAGAAAATATTTTGGGTTCCTTTCTACCTTTTCTCTGGTGAGAAGTAGGCTTGAGATAGGTAACGAATGCGAACGATCGTGAGTTTGTTTTACTCTCATCATGGATGAGTTAGCATTGAACGGCTTTCTGAAATGTTTGTGTAACTCGAAAAAAAAGTGAGAATGATAACTTGCCTGTTTGAAAGTTTCATTGTTGAACATTGTCATGAGAGATTCTCTAATAGATCAAACATTTTTTATACAATAGAATAAATAACATAGAAAGACATTTCGCATTACAATAAAAAATGTCAAATGTTGAGCAAAAAGATTATGTACCAAGAGTTGATTATTTAAGCAAAAAAGAATCAAATAAAATCGTTAAATTTTGAATAACAGCAAAATTAATGATTAATCAAATAGCCACAATAACAAAAAAGTGATTAAACTTTCAACCCAATAGTTGCATTTTTAACCTAAATGTTAATTTTAAACCAATTGACCAAATACTAAAACAGAAAAGATTAAATTTTAACTAAAAAAGTTGCATTTTTAACCAAATGGTTGGTTTTTAAAGCTAGAAAGTCGAATTTTTTAGAAGACAGTTGAATTTAAGACAAAGAAGGAATATTAAAAAAAGAGATAAATGTTTGATCACGGAAAAAACTAATATAACAAAAAAGTTAATTTTTCACAAAATAGTTACATTTTCAAATAAAGTGTTGACTTCGCAACAAGTCAATCTTTTTTCTGAATAAATTTCAACAAGTTTTAATCAATTAGTTAAATTTGCAATTGAAAAGATTAACTGTTAACGAAAAATATAATAGTTCTTGTTCAAAATAAAAAAATACTCCAATTTAAAAAGAGACGAATTTTTAACAAAAAAATTGAATCCTTAACCAAAACAGATAAATTTTTAACCAAGTAATTGCACTTTTAGAGAAAGGAAATAACATTTTTACCAAAAGAAATTAATTAGCATACATGAACAATATTTCATTCAACAGAAAATGTAAACCAAATTGCTAAACTTTCAAGTCGAAAATGCGAATCCTTCAATAAAACAGTTGAATTTTTTAGCCGAAAATATAAATTTTCAATAAAAAAGTTGAATTTCAACCAAACAGTTAAATTTTCACCAAAAAGATGGATTTCAACTAATTAACTGAATTTTTAATAAAGTAGTTCAACTATCAACCAAGTAGTTTAATTTACAATAAAAAATATTAATTTTCTACAAAATAAGACGAATCGACAACAAAACACATGAATTTCAATTAAATAGTTGAATGATCAACTTAAAACGTTGAAAAAATAAATTTTAAACCAAAAAAGAAACGAATTCTCAACAAAATAGTTAATTTCAAAATTGAATTTTCAACTTAAACAATCAATTTTCAGTCATAAAACGGAGTAGTTAAATTTTCAGTTAACAAAATTAATTGAGAAATTTTTTAAAAATAGTTTAATAATAAGCCAATAAAGTTAATTTTCAACTGTGTAGTTCAACTTTAACCAAGTAGTTAAATTTTCAATGAAAAAGACTGATTTGTAATGAAAAACTTAATATTTGCATTTTGGTTTAAAAAATATGTCCTTTCAACAAAATAGTTTAATAATTAAACAAAATATTCAAATCTTCAACCGATGAGTAGAATTTTTAACGAAAAGATATGAATTCTAAATAAAAAATATAATAGTAGACATCAATTAAAAAAAAATAATTTAAACGTATGTAGAAATTTGGATTTTTTACCGGCTTCTATTAAGTCAGTCGAAAATAAAATAGAACATGAAAAAAATGGCCAATTACTAGAAAACAGAAAAAAAGAATTCTATAAAAAAAATGATGAAACATTCTGCGTTAATCCCTATCTCCATTCGTCAGAAATCGTCACAAAACTCATACGGAATAAGATCTCAAAGCCAAGACTGGAGTCTCTATTAAAAACAATTTGTGGTTGACAAAAAGAGCTACAAAAAAACAGAACCCTTTTTACTGAAATAGAACTTGAAACGATGAATTTGTTCTAAAGGAGACTCTGTATTGGGCCTCCAAAGGAAACTAATTTAGTAGATATTTTTTTCAAATAACCTCTGGGAAATTTTGCAAATCCCTAACTTACCAATCCCACTTTGCAAAAGAATAATTTTTTATTGCGCCTTTAGGCTGTTCTATTCAAGTGTTTCTAAAGGAACCCTTCTGGATTTCCACATGTTTCTATTAAAGTTATGAAAAGTGCCAACTTTTATATAGGCCACAAATTTAGTACTTCCCCATTTTGTTCTGTGCTCGAAAGAAATTTTGATTTCAAATGTACCTGGAGCAGAATATGAAATGTAAAAAATAAAATAAAAAATGCCTTTCGTACGAATAAAGTACTCGAAGGAAGAAGAACTGTTTACCATAGAGTCGGAACAGTTTTAGATGGCATAGGAGAAACGTTCTATTGCCATCTCTTTGTTCTGTACGTATAATGTATATATGTGTTGTATACACATGCATATGCATACGTATCTTGTATGCTGATGTCGAGTCTGACTATTCCCGCATGTACTGAATTTCCATATGCCCATATTTGTTTTCCCCATTCTCGATATTAAAACGCACGAAAAGATAAAAATGCGGCACGTAGGTAGATATGTGCCATACCAATATATGTATATAAATGGATATGTATATGATCAATAGAAGTGCATGCCACACGACACACTTAGCCAATATGTACGAGAATCCGAGAATTCGCGAATGCAAGTAAAAGCACGATTTCAACCCTTAAATAAGAACAGGGGGTGAAATAACAAGGGAAAGGACTGCATGGAGTCTAACTGCATGCATACCGTTCACGCGTATTTTGTTATTCAGACTTTGTTAGGATTTATGAAGATAAGGAGTAGATCAAAACAGAAAAATTATAATTATACAGTGAACTCTAGATATGGAGCCCCCTGATAGAGTTCTTCCGAGAATTGACGCCGCACATCAAGTAGGAGTAAAAGAAGCTGCGCGGGGTGAGCGGCGGTCACTCAGGCGTGCACAAACAAAACCGTTTTCTACGAAACGGCCCTCTATCTGGGAAATTCCCCACCAAGGTCCGCCACAAAGTCGGTCCAATATCAGAATTTCAATTTAGTTAAGTTTTTGTTATACTTTTTAACAACATTCTTAGTAGTAATTTTGGACTATTTTCGAGTGGGAGTTTTGATGCCAAGGATGATTATGTCAGGTAGTTTTCTGCAGTTTTCTTCTACCCTGGACAAATGCCTAGGCAAATGTGAGGACTTCTAATAAACTTGGATGCAGCCACGGGTTTTCACTGGTTTTGATTCAATTCATAACGTGATTCTAACTCCAACTTAAAAAAAATTCACAGGCCCATATTCAGTGAAGTGAAGTCACCTAGCGGTATTTTTATTTATGTTATAGACTTAAATGATACTTCAGGAGCCAGGGTAACTCCTGCATGAACCTCTGTTTCACCCGGGTTTTCAAATAAAAGGAACAGAACAATAGGATTTTAACCACATTACTATAGGACTTAAATGGACTAGCCTAACAAAACAATAATAAATAATAAATATTAGTCATTTTAATGTTAATTTACATCATATAATTTCCATAATTAATTGTTTATGTAACTTAGTTCATTATACAGAATGTATACCTCAACTAGGATTTCTCATATTTCAATTTCTACACAATTAAATTCAATCTATTTATCAAAGAAATCAATCGATGAAACTAATTAACAGAGAAGATATTAAATTATATAAAGCTTTGAATTGTAAAGCCACCGGAGTTTCATCTTACTGGTGGTTCTTTTAGAAATTTATGAGAAATTGAACTGGACTTATTAGCAGCTTTTAATCAAGTTAGTTAATATTAAAAATGAAACAGTTTACTTAACGTAAATAGGGGAGTAATAGAGTAATACTTCTTTTAAATAAAATTAAGGTAGGTATTATATTGACTTGGATATTAACCGCTTTAGATTTTAAGTAAAAAAAAAATTGGATTATCAACCAAAAAAGACTAAACTTAATCAAAATTGAACCAAATAGTGAAATATAAAAAAACAATTAAACTTCAATGAAATTGAATTTTCAAGCGAATAGATAAATTTTCAAGCCAAGAAGATGATTTTTTAGAAGTCAGTTCAAATTCGGAAACAAGAGGATGAACTTTCTATCAAAAACAGTTTAATTTTCAACAATATAATTCAATTTTCAAACAAATTATTCAAATTTCAACAAAATAATTCTTTTTAATAATTACATTTTTAACAAAATAGTTGAATTTTAGATATAACCGAGTAAAAATGCTTCGACTTAAGTTCGACTTGAATTGCCCCCAATCAAGACATGCTGAAGTCGAGAAGTTCGACTTGAGCATGTCTCAATTTTCAGACGGAGCCAGACTTCAATTTGTGTCTTGGAAACAAGTTGATATGTCTTGAAGACATCAATTTATTTCTTGAGACGACTTTTTACGAGGGTGGATTGATAAGTTTCCGGCCTGACCAAGAAAAACAACGTTTTTAAGAATTTTTTTTTTTTATTTCTCAACATAATCTCCTCCAAGGCTG
>NC_046665.1:67813247-67818861 GCF_010883055.1 Belonocnema kinseyi
CCTTCCACCACCAAGTAAGTGTGTGGAGGGTGTGTAAAGGAATAAAGAAGGTGTAAGAAAAATGTAAACCCTTAGGGGACACATTAGAAGCTTCCATAAAAAATTTTCTTTAACAAAACAGTTCAATCTTTTAGCCAACAACACGAAATTTCTACAAAAAAATTTGATTTAAAATCCAAAAATATTAATTTTCAACAACAACAAAATCATTAACAACTAATAATAGTTTTAACAAATAACGGAGTAAGCAAATTTTCATATAAAAATTAATTTTTAACCAAGAAAGAACAAATTTTCAGCGAAATAGTCATATTTTCAATGAAAGAGATGGATCTTTAACAAATAAAGTGAATGTTATGATTTCAACCGTGCAGTTAAATATTGCATTAAAAATAATAATTTTCTAAGAAAAAAGATGAAATTACAACGAAATCCATAAATTTTTAACTGATTTGTTGAATTTTCATGAAAAACGGTAATTTTTAACTAAATAGTTAAATTTGAAACTAAAAATGATGAATTTTATTTTAGAAATGGAATAGTTAAATTTTCAGCACAGAAAAATCGATTTTTAACAAACAAACAAAAATTTCTAATCAAGAATATTATTCACCTAATACAAAAGACGAATTGACAACAGTATTTATAAATTTTTAATCAAATTGTCCAATTTTTATCTAAAAATGATCAATTTCCTACCAACAATAGAATAGTGAAAATTTAAATAAAGAAATTTATTTTTAATATAATTTTTTATTAAAAAAGAAAAAATTTTTAACAAAATAGTTAAATTTTCAACTCAGGAAGTGGAGTTTCTACTAGAAATATGAATTTTCAATAAAGTAGCTCAATTTTCAATTAATCGGTTAAATCTTTAACCACAAATATTTATTTTCTACCATAAAATGCGAACTTAAAACAAAGTAAGTCAAACCTGGATTTAGTGTTTCTGGATATAATGTTTCTAAGAATTGACACTGCCGATAGGGATGTGTGAGAGAAACAAGAAAGAGAAAAAGCAGGAGAAAGGCAAAATAGTTCCGAAACTCTCGATGTAATGTCATTCGCAGTCCCAAATTGACATTGTATATAGATTTTGATTAAATTGTTGACTTTTTAACTAAAAACGACGAATATCTAATAAACAATGGAATAGTTCAATTTGTAGTTTAAAAAATGTTATTTTTAGACTGTGTTTAGTCGTTCCAAGACAATTAGGGCAGTTGGAAAAGGGGGTGGACTAGTCGTCCCGAATTTCGGGGACAGCTGGCCAAGCTATGAAGAATATTGGATGAATCCACCCGAATTTCGGAACAACAAGACAATCATTTATTTTGTATAAAAAAAGAGCAAGTTTTTAAGAAGATAGTAAAATTTAAAAAAATTTTCACAAAGTAGTTCGACTTTCAGCGAAGTAGTTGAATTTAAAAAAAGGATGAATTCTCAATGAAAAAATCAATATTGAATTTAAAAAATGAAAGGAATTCATCAAAATAGTTACCATTAGATACAGCAGTGTGACGTGGTTTTCAAAAAGCCTTGTTCGGATTTATAAAAATGGTTCAATTTTATATTTAGATAAGGATTTACTCGCTTGAATTTGATCGCATTTAATTCGGAAATTCCTAAATTGATAGTTTAAATTACTTGAAATATGGTTTTAACCAGAATCTAGAAGCATTTAAAGCTGAAACTGATTGTGGATTCTAGGATCAGTTTTCAGTAAATCGTATCAGTTTAAGGAATTCAGGAGTTTCCAAATTTAATACACATGTCCGAAATAACCACGTTTGACGGTACTTTGGAAAACTACTTTGGTATCACAAAATGAAAAAAAGTCGATACAAGTTTATACCTTCATACCTCGGATTAAGAGGAGCTATTCGCTGCATGGCATATAAAACTTGTCGTTTTGGTGTTACTTCGACTTGAGATACACCTGACGTGATACATAGCACTATCTGCGGTTTAAGGTACGGTGTATCTGTATGATAGAGAGCATACCGGGAAAATAAATAAAAAGCGTATCAAAAAGGATAAAAAAGGGAGTAATTCAACGTCTAGCCTCAGTGCCGTACGAGAAAATTTTTAGAATTATTTATACGTTTCCGAAAAATGTATTCTTGTGTTCCGACTAACGGAAAAAGCTCGCAGTTTTCTATCTTATAGAAAACATCAATCAAGATTTGCAGCGAAAGGGAGGTTGCCAGTTGCGGAAAGCCGGTTTCAGTAGGACTTAAAGAGGATGAAACGAGTTTGAAATATTTCATAAATAGGATTTTTTCATCTATTATTTTAAGTACACTTTGGAAAAAGACATCCAAAAGTATTACGCACAGATAATTAAAATTAAGTAATTAACATTGATGATATCAGATAACATTTTTTCCCATGAACGTGATAGAATTCATAAAGAAATATATTTTTTTTACGTTCTTTTTCCCTAAAATAAATATTTTTCAGGAAAAATTACAAAAATGAATTTTTAAATTTTCCTTTAGAAATTGTATTGACAAGAACCCCTCCCCCCTAAGCCCTTGTGGCGCGAAATCATAAGTGCACACTCCCTTAATCAAAAACAGTTGCAGGTATAATCATACCAAAAATCAAGTCCCAAACAATGCATTTTTTATTTAAAGAGACTGGTGATAAAGGAAACAGGTGAAATGGTCCACCAAAAAGATTACTTTTTAACCGAATAGTTGAATTTCCAAGTCAATAATTAAATTCTTCACGAAATATTGGAATATTTAACCGGAAAATTTGAGTTCTGAACCAAAATTAAAATAGCAGTTTCTGGAAAGCAGGAGAAAATAGTATTATTTTAAATAGAGGAAAAGAGGGAAATAGGAAAAAGAGTTTGAAGCCCGTGTGGAAAATTTTCGGGGCGCTGGCCAGACCGTCTTGTGTCTGGTCAGACGCTGGACAGACGGTCTAATAACGGCGCTGGCCAGAAGTGTAACGCCTAAACCATGAGATGGACTAGATTAAACGGCGCTGACCAGCCGCTGATCAGCTCGTCCAGAATAGACGAGCTGATCAGACGCTGGCCAGACGTGTAAGGCTTTTACTACGCGATGGTCTAGATTGGACCGTATAGAAAGAGGAGGGAAAAAAGTATCAGAACTTCACAGATAGTACACTAACTTTTAAATCAGAATTTCAATATGCTCTAAAAAAATTTCAAGTTAAAATATTCAGTAGTTTATTTTTTATAACAGTTTTCGTCACTGGGGTAAAAACTTATCCCTGTGTGGCAAGTATGTTATTCTATAGATACGTGGCAAGCAAGGATTAAATTGAAATATTTCAGTTCAAGATTTATCATTCATTCGTTTTTTTGTTGAAAATTAATTTAGTTTACTTTAAGTTCAACTATTATATAATAATGGTCACAAAATAGCAGGAAATTCACGATATCAGCCCTAAGTACGGCCGTCCTACGGACGCCGAGTGATACGCGACAATTAACATAACCTACAAAATCATTGATCGATATCGATTTTTTATCAAGTTTTAAATACTATTACATGGATTCTTTCCATATTTTGTTGGGTGATTTCAAAGCAGGATATTTTGACTGCTGTGTTGATAACAAAATAGCAGACAATTCACGACATTGGTCATAAGGCCATCCTACGGACGCAGAGGGATAGACCACAATTAACACAACATAACGTCACATTTTTCTCAAATCATTATTGTCCATTTTCGTTTTTATTAAATATGTGGCTAGAAATAGATTCAGTGCGATGTAAAGACATATATAAAATCTTCCTTTCTGGTCTTTTGTAGGTTAGGTTACAATTTGAGAAAGAATCAATTAATCTTATTTCATATAAGTGGATATTACATTGCTCAACAATTATCAAAAAACAGTGTGTATACAAACCTAGACATGTGTCTTTCTGACTTCAACACAAAACTTCCAGCAAACTTTAATATTCTTTTAGGTTTTCCCAATCATTTCTGTCTGCTGAGGATTACACCATACACTGTCACGATAGCACTTCCTATTTTCAACCGAGACCGTCTGAGAGGGGTCCAGCCAGACCGCTTCGATGAATCTTTGAAATTTTTGCAATCGAGTCCGTCTAAGAGGGCCAAGGCCAACACCCTAGCAGACCGTCTTAAGTAGACGGTCTAGATTCGGTCTAGCCAGCCGATCTCTCTACATAAGACTGCCACGAAATTTTTCCGCACGGGAGTCTGTCATTTCTAAATGCCTCGAATTTAAATGGTTAAAAATCAAGTTATAAAAACATTAATGAGTAGCCGGATCAAATAAGCGCACATAAACTTATTTCTCCGGGAGTAGGAAGAACCCTGAAGGCTTTCAAGAACACTTTAGAGTTTTTAGGATTTTTAAATAAAATTTTAAGAAAGTGTAGTTAAAAATGTCCTTCGACTGATAGACTAAAAGTAATTCAACAATTTATTTAAAAAAATTGTTGTACATTTTTTTTCTGTTGCGTGGCGCTAATCGAACTTCTCTAACTTCCAGCGATTTGTTTATTGAGCGAATTTTGAGTAACAAAAAAATTTCCGCGAGAAAGTTGTTAAAAACAGTACAAAGAAGTTTTTTCGAAAATTTTAGGCCGCTCGAATTGATATTCAAGAAATTATGAACGTCTCAATACGATAGCGGCTATGTGAATGGCACGCGGGCTGTAGCGAGAGTTTCAGATCCGATTAATAAACCAGGTGCCAAAAATAAAAACTATTCAAGGAATCAGGTAATATCAAAGTATTCGGCATGAATATATAATAGTGCATAATGTAAAATAATTTATTTATTTAATATCATTACAATAGAATGGTTCTATTTTTGAGAAAAACTGTTCAAAAGTAAAATAAAACGTTAACATCTACGAGGGTAGTTCAATAAGTCATTAGAATGACCAACAGATGGCGCGCGAATCGCTCCAAATCATCTGTTTTCAGTCAGCACCACTCCCGACTAGATATATGGTGCAGTCACAGTCCACATCTTCTGAGTTTACGTGTTTTTATAACCAATTGAAAAAAAAATTGTTCGTTAAGAAAAATGGAAAAAAACGAGTTCAGAGCGGTAATAAAACATTTTCATTTAAAGGTTTTAACTCCATATGAGATAAAAAATGAATTGGACTCAGTTCATGGCACATCTGCCCCTGCCTTAGCAACGGTTTATAACTGGGTTTATAACATGAAAAATTAGGCATGAAAAAGCTATCGGCAAGATGGGTGCCGCGTTTGCTCTCAGCTGAGAATAAACGCAATAGAGTGGTCGCCTCTGAGGCTCTTTTGGCGCGCATAAGTCGGATTCGTGAGGAATTTTTTCGTCGATTTGTAACTGTGGATGAAACATGGATACAACATTACACTCCTGAGACAAAAGAACAATCCAAACAGTGGATTTCCACAGGTGAACCAGCTCCAAAGAAGGCAAAGACCGTAAAGTCAGCTGGTAAGGTTAGGGCTACAGTTTTTTGGGATGCACGTGGAATTGTACTTATTGACTACTTGGAAAAGGGTTAAACAATCACTGGTGAATATTATGCATCATTATTAGAGCAGCTGAAAGAAGAAATTAAAAAAAAAACGACCACATTTGGCGAGAAAAAAAATTCTC
>NC_046665.1:67818961-67820215 GCF_010883055.1 Belonocnema kinseyi
AGAGCTCCAAGGAGATTATGTTGAAAAATAAAAAAAAAATTTACCCAAAAAAAATTGTTTTTATACTTCATTCTAAGGACTTATTGAACTACCCTCGTAATAGTTGAGATTCAACGGATTCTTAATTCCGTGAATTTTTCAGTGCTACAAATTCATGAAATTGAAAAAAGTGAAAAATCGAGGAAGTACATTTGTTTTTTATTTCTGTTGTAATAGAGCGATAGTATTTCTTGGCATTATATTAATATTTCTTGACTACTATAAATCGAATCTGCGACTTCATCCAGAATCTTCATCCAGAAAACTTTTTGGTACTGTTCTTAACATTTAAAATAAGAGATGTTACGAAACATGTATTTCTAGAATAGCAGACACATTGTTGTCAAAAATCTGATTGGTCGCATACTGCGTGAATTTACAAATTATGAATTTTAATTCTAAATATTTTTAAAGAGGATATATAATTTGCGAATAATTTTTTAATAATAAAGGCAAGAATGATGTTATTAACTTTTTGATTACATGTTTTGAAAATGGCGAAAACATTCTATTCATAACTCCTTGACTATATTGAAATGATGTTAACGGTATTTTTAAAGATTACGTATGTATAACAATATTTATAAAATAATTTTTAGCGAATATTTAAAAACATTTCACTACAGTTGAAAAGATTTCTAAAAATGAACACAAAAATCTAGAAGATTTGACAATAAATTCTTTTATTTTCAAAAATTGAAAAAAACTTTAGGTAAAATTTCAATAATTTTAAAACATATTCAACAGTTTTTAAGCATTTTTAAATTTGAAAAGTTTTTTAACATTTTTTGATAAAAACTACATTTTTCAAGATTTTCAAATTAACTTTTGAAGTTTTTTGAGGATTTTGAAAGGTTTCAAGGCAATAGAAAAAATTTCTTAAGATATTCCAAGTAGAATTAAAAATGTGTGTTTTTTTAACGATTTTAGGAGAATATTTAAAAGATTTTAAAACTGAAAGATTATATTTAAAATTATATCCCTTTCAAATTATAACTTGGTTAAAAATTTGTCTTTGTGTTATGAATATTGATCTCTTTCGGTAGAATTTGGTTGTTGTCATAAAAATGCAACAGTTTAACTGAAAATTATTCTGTTTTTCTTAATGATTCAACTACGAGGGTAGTTTAATAAGTCCTTAGAATGAAGTATAAAAACAATTTTTTTTGGGTAAATTTTTTTTTATTTTTCAACATAATCTCCTTGGAGCTCTAT
>NC_046665.1:67820315-67828600 GCF_010883055.1 Belonocnema kinseyi
ATATATCTAGTCGGGAGTGGTGCTGACTGAAAACAGATGATTTGGAGCGATTCGCGCGCCATATGTTGGTCGTTCTAAGGACTTATTGAACTACCCTCGTATTTTAAAAATTCAACTACTTGGTTAAAAGTTGAACTAAGTTGTTAAACATTCATTTTTTTTTGAAGAAAATGTATCTTTTTGGTTTAAAAATTTTCTTTTTAGTTTAACATAATCTGTTTTTCTTGAGAATTGAACTATTTAGTTGTAAATTGAATTCGTTTTTAAATATTTTTTTTAGTTGAGGATTCATCTTTTTAGTTGAAAATTTATCTCTTTGATTGACAATGTAACTATTTTGTTAGAAGTTTGCACTTTTTAGCATGAAAATTCATCTATTTGTTTGAAAATCGACCTACCTGGTTACACATTCATTTTTATTTCACATTAAAATCTTTTCTGACTAAAATATCAATTATGTATTATATTTATCATTGAAAATTAATCTTTTTTGGTTATAAAATTAACTACTTGGTTGGAAATGAATTTTTAATTCAAATTTTGATTTGACACATCTGCGAGCTTCAAAAACCTTTTTGAATTTTATCAAGAATTTTAGAAAAATTATATTTATATAACCGCAACATAAAGAATATAATTCACGTGGTGACATTGCTATCTAGACAATGAATGCTCCAGCTTTAATTTGGTATGTGATACTTTCCCCACTTATTCACTATTTATCAATGTTATGACTTTAAAGTTTTTTTATCCACCCCAAGCCTGATCCGTTTCGAATTGGAATGCATTATATTGCGCAGTCTACTTGACTGAGTACTCACGGACTGCGGCCCTTCAGAGTCGACAGTTGCAACCTTTCTCGCCCTGTCCCACAGAGAAACTACGTGGGCCAGCAGTTCTAGGAAGGCCGAGAACGGGGGAACTGAAAATGCAAGTTTGGTGTACTTTGAGAGCTGCTTTTAATTGAGAATTTCTTATCAAGGGAAAAGCAATTCATATTTTTAGAAGATGTTAAGTGAAGATTTCGATATGTAGTATGTAGATTTGAAATGAAATCTCATCAAAATGAGAATATGTGTATGTGTGTGTGTTTGTCATATTTGCAGGTTCATTGGGGCGTCTAGGGACATTACTTTGTTCCTGGAATTGCATTTGGCAGGTACTAAAATTTAGATCTCGGCCGACACACATCGCCACATCGCATTATATTGTATAGAGCGCCACTTATCTTCTTGTGCGAGCGAGATATATGTACGAGCTCGCAGATTGCCTGCAGATTCATTCACGCGTGGATTACGTCGAGAGTAAACTCATCAAAATGACCACAATGTTCTCCCAAATGTACAACGCCTCATTAAACCCAAGCTAATCGTGCCTTTTTATACCGCTATATCAATATCATTCACGTTTAAAATCATTTTATGAAGTCATGTTGAATTTATACATTTTCATTCATGAGTGTGTAATGTAATCAACATTTTGAAAATTTTCAAAAAAAGGAAAAAAAAGATTTTTTAATACACTGAGAAAACTATATCGCACAAATTACAATATATATCGTAATTTCTGCGCTATATATCGTAATTATAGCATTATAATAGCGCAAAATCGTGATATCGTACATTGCATGTTTTTACATGAAATTTGCTCACTTCAGTGCGACGCAGTCGACGAGTTCAAAATTATTTTCCTAGCCTCAATGAAACTTTCGCCGAAATATGTTTAATCATTAAAAGTTGCAGGTCTTACCTGCAGCAAATTTTTAATTTTCTCTGTGATTGTTTTAAATCTAGAGTCCAGATTTATAGCTCGAACTGACTCATAGTCTGCCTTTTTCCCATTGCTGCTAAGGACGCCGTAGCAGATAGCATCTTTTTCTCCGTGTAGGTTAAGAAATATCAATCCAAATTTCTACTAGATATAAAATATGTTTTTCGAAACTATTATCATGAAATTTCTTAATTAGACAAAAGTTCCAAATTTTTTCAAAAGTTGGAAAATTATCTTGATAAAGTTTGTCAAAATTTACGAAATTTAAATTAGACCAAAATCCAAATTAAAAATCCCATTTAACGTCCAATAATCAAATTGATGCAAACTCCTGTTAAACAAAACAAGAATCCAATGACCAAATTTGGACCACAACGAATAAACAAGAACCTATAAAACTCTATTGTAATCTGAAAAAA
Source organism: Belonocnema kinseyi (assembly GCF_010883055.1). Lineage (NCBI taxonomy): Eukaryota > Metazoa > Arthropoda > Insecta > Hymenoptera > Cynipidae > Belonocnema > Belonocnema kinseyi. Next base: position 67,822,505 of record NC_046665.1, read on the forward strand.
AAATAAAATAAAATTTTCGGCAAAAAATAAAAAAGAGAAAAGAAAAATGAGAAAGCAGCCAACCACATTCCCTTCCTTCTCTTTTTTCCTTTCTTTCATCTTTTTTATTTTTATGACCATCAAATTACAAAAAAATAAAAAACATAAATAAATAAATTTGCATTACCAAGGTTTCGGTACTCGTACAGTACCCTTATCAAAGCAAGAAAATTTTAAGTGGTAGAAATTGACAGCACCCACGAACAGGTGCTCTCTCTTTGATACCTGAGAATCGAATGAGGGACAGTAGGCCAATCTGTTGTAAACACAATATAAATATCTGTCACAATTATATCAGAAATAGAGAAAGTAAAAGAAAAACAGAATTCATGAAACAGCTACGTTATATATAATTAATCATATTAGCATAACTTTTGTTCAACCCATCCAAATCGGTTTTTAAATTAATAGATAATTTTTTTGTTTTTTAATATAAAGCATTTCCATGAATTCCCTCTTTCTCTCATTACTTTCACTATGCAAAATTTGAACATTATCCCAGTCAAACTCATGGTCAACATCAACAAATGCCTTTGTACGTCGGGCAAGAACACTTTTATAACAGCGTCCCAAACGAACATCACTTTTGTGCTCCCCTATCCTAGTATTAAGAAGTCTGCCAGTTTGTCCCACGTAATTCATCCCACAGATCCTTCAAGTGATCTTATAGACAACACCACCCTTTTCAAAATTATCCAAAGGATGCTTGCAAAATTTTATGACCGAATCCATTTTAAATGGCATGCGGAAAATAGTATGAATTTAAAATTTTTTTAACATGAGTTCAATAGTTTTAGAAATTTGACAAAAAATGGAAGAACAAAAGTATTAAACGAACCATATTCCTTTAACTCTTTCTGATTATCTACAAACAAATTATTAATGTCTTTATTTTTGATTTGTTGAACTCTAATTGCAATATATTTCTCAATTAACTCCTTTGAATAATGATTCAGAAAAAGGATATTCCGAACAATATTAAACCTTCTTGTGTGAAATGAATAATGGGAAAAACCTAAAGCTCTGTCAACTAAGTTTTTAATTACTGCAATTTTATTTTGAAAGGGATGAGCAGAAAGAAAATTTTAAATTCTACCTGAATATGTACTTTTTCTGTACCAATTGGTAATAATATTACCATTCCAACCCTTAATTACTTCTATGTCCAAAAAACTGATTTTATAATCATGTTCTATTTCATAAGTGAATTGAAGTTTTGGATGAAAACTGTTAAAAGTATCAATGACAATCTGTAACTTTTCCAGAGGAACACATAATAAGGTATCGTCGACAAACCGAAAATAAAAAGGCAAAACAAAATCTAATTTCCTAAAAACAAAAACCTCCAAATCTTCCATCACTAGTGCTGCTAAAATCGGAGAAGTTTGTCAATTGAACACAAGTTATCGAGCGCGAAGCGCGAGTTTCGTAATGAGAATGTAATCGTCAAAGCCGTAGGTGATTTGAGAACCTTCTTTAAAAACAAATAAAACAAATTTCAGTCACAATTTATGGTTGTAATTCCTTAGAAGTTTAAATCACAGTTTTCGATTTAATTTATAGTATTTACGATATTTGAACAAATTTAGTTAAGGTGTATGCATGAAACGTACGAAAAGGAGCGCGAAGGGCGAGATCGTACCCGCGCGCCCTAGGCGCACCCAAACTTGGCGCGAAGCGGCGCGCAATGAGACTGTGCCCGCCCAGCGGGCATATTTTGTTGTTAAAATTTCTTAGAATTTAATTCAAGTAGTCTGACTACGCGCGCTTGGTTAACGAGGGTGATTCTTATTTATTCTTAGTGGAATTGTTTTTTAGAACATCTCTGACATCTAGTGTCATTAGTTTTACGAACAGTACGGTTAGAGAAAACATTGTGCATTATTCAGTCGCCATTTGTGAAACTATTTGTGAGTCAGTGTGGCACTTTTGGAACTAATGACAGGTCACCAGCTGAGACTATTCGGTAAATGGCTACATAGTTCCTTTTTCAAGGGACATTGTAGTTTCATAACATAGTTGTTTCAAATAAATGACTTTAAAATTCACTTCTGGGCCGCCAAAGATTACATCAAAAGTTACAAACTTGAATCTTACTTATTTATTTGAACATTTAAGAGTATATTCTTAGAAAAAGGTAGTGCCTAAAATGTTTCAATCTTTTGAAAAATAGCAAAAAAAAATTATTTCAATAAAATGACCCAGCAAAAAGAAAGAATTGATATGGATTAGGACGAATTACCATTTTTTAATGCGCGTGAATGCTGTTTTTTGATTCGTTTAAACGAATTTAGATGCTTAGATACGAATTGAGATAGTGCTAATTGAATGCGTCTGAATTCATACAAATGCGTCGGAAAGGGCAATTCGAAAAAATTGATAAAAATTGCATGCGTCGAAACCTGAACCAGCGATCTCTCGTGTATCAGTCCACAGTGTTCCCACTGAGCTACGAGACCATTTTTTACACATGTGCAATACATTCTATCTGCCTCGCATTTTGGTTTTTCTGTTACGGATTAAATTTTTTTCTCGAATTTACACTCATTGACACACTAGTCCAATGCATTATTGTCACAAAACGTGATCTGCGGGGCATCCTAATCTTTCCAATTAAATTCGTATGAATTCTTTCTTTTTTGCTCAGGAAATTACTTGAAAAATTTAAATTCGTTTAAAACTTTATTAGTATTCTTGCAAAACAAATTAATATCTAAGAAATAATCAAATGTGCCGAAAATTTGGTGGGATAAAATGTTTCTTCTGTATTTTGAGATAAACTGTTTACTTGAATAAACAGATATTATTTAAATAATTGTAAACTTATTGAAACAAATTAGTTTATTGTTATCATTGATTGAATAACTCATAACGTCTAGAAAATAGATTCATTTTTCAACTTTCAAATCATGCTGGTCTGTAGGTGACATTTTTAGGATAAGCTGTCCAATGAAATGTGTATTTGGACGTGCAAACTAAGGTGATAAGTATTTTTTAACGAATTGTCTCGTCTCAAAATTTGGAATGAACGGTGACGTATCTTAATAAGCTTGACTAGTCGTCCCGAATATTCGGGACGATTAGTCCATCCCCATCTCCACCTCCCAGACTGTTTGGGACAACTAGACTCAAACATTTTTTAAATTAACACAGCGACAGTTTTTCATTTTTTACGAACATTTTGAAATTTTAAGGGTAGAATGATAAGTATTTTTGTAAACAACGAAAGGCACGAAAAAATGTTAATATAAAAATTTGCAAATTAAAAAAATGTATCTGAAAAATATCTGTTTTGTCTTTTTCAATAACTTGCATCGTTCACGCGAAAATTCTAAAGTTATATTTTTAGAATAATAGTCGATATTTCCATTATATACTAATCAACAAAAATTTTAATTGCTTTAAAGCAAAAAATTATTAGTCTCAATTTTCCTATTTGAAGCTTCTGAAAGCATATATCTATTTTCTATTTCGACTTTAAAAATATTTTAAATGAATAAGATGAAATATTTGCCAGCAATTTCAAAAAATGAAATTTCAAACAAGGGATTATTATTTCATTCTTTTTTTTAAGTTTAAAATTAAATAATTCCAGCTTTTCTATTTCCACCTGAATCAGAAATTAACTACTATCGTATCTCTAGCCACAAGCCTTATTAAAACAATACTGATAATTATTTATTTATCTAAAAATACATATGCCTTGGTATTAAATGAAGGTTTGACCGCTCTTGAAACCTTTTAAACCTTTGAAAAAGTCTTAAAATCCTTTAAAATCTTCTAAAAGCTCATGAAGTCCTGTACAATTATCTGAAATTACATGAAATCCTTTGAAAAATTGTTGAATACTTTGCAAAATCTTTAAAAGAATTTTCAATCTGTCATATTTAATGCCTCATAATTTTTTACACGTTATTTATTGAAATCACTTGAAATTCTTATTTAGACCATGAAATCTCAAAAGATTTTTGTTAATCTATTAAAGGGGCTTTGGAAACTCTTGAAATTTTTAGGAAATACTTCGAAAATCCCTTAAATCTTTGTAAATACTTTAGAATTCCTACAAATTCTTTGGAATTAATTTAAACCTATACAAGTTTTGTGATTACCTTCAAATTCCATAAAATCTTTTTAAAACAATTAAAGTATATATATTCCATAAAAGTCGTTGAAATCTTTTTAAATTATCAACAAAGTGTTTAGAAATAACATAGAATCATTTGCAATCTTTTTAAATCCCTAGAAATCCCATAACATCCTTTATAATCCCTTGAATTGGTCTGTAACCCTTGCAATTCTTTGAACTTCCCGCAATTACCTTCTAAAAAATTTTAAAATTTGGCAAACAAATTTTTAAAGCCCAAAGATATTTTATGAAATTACTCCAGAAAATTGTAAGACCGTACAGCTCGAAGCTCTGTACGAACTTACAAACTGTGTACACTCGAAATTCGAATGATCAACCAATTGGCAATTCTTTGAAATTCCTCGCATTAACTTCTAAAAAATTTTAAAATTTGGCAAACAAATTTTTAAAGCCCAAAGATATTTTATGAAATTACTCCAGAAACTTGTAAGACCGTACAGCCGGAGCTATGTACGAACTTACAAACTGTGTACACTCGAAATTCGAATGATCAACCGATTGGCATTTAGGAATTAACAGCAATCAATAATAATTCTTTTATTTAATGACATTTAGTTATATTTTTTCAGGAAAGTAGATAATTTAAAATTAGTATTTGCCAGAAGAATGAACTATTTCGCTACCATAAAATTGAAACTTAGTATTGAACTATTTTTGGAAATTCAAACGTAATGAATGTAACAATTTCAAATAATAAGAAATCCAATCAAGTTTTCAACAACATTGAGTGCGACGTTTTTTTTAGACATTTCGTTACACCACTTTTTATTGGTAGATAACTTACAGCATTTTATTAATTATTACACCATTAAGCCATCTCCCTTTCGAAGTAGGCGTGATTCACTCGGTGAGGAAAAAAGTAATGTGGGGAAGGGATAGAAAATTTTCAGATTGATCCAGAATAATTTTCGTGTTATTCATGTAAATAACACGTTCGTTCCGCAACACTGCTCCGACCCAGGCTGCTGATCAATCTCTCTACCAATCACCACACGTGAAGATCCTTACAAAGTCGGCAAGCAAGGTTCTCCACTTGGGTCCATTAGTGGCCAAGGTCTTTTATTTCAGGCGTCATTCACTCTATTGTCACTCTTTTTATTAACTATTTGCCGCCATACTTTCTTGTCCTGGCATACTTTTCTAGCTTCTCTTATGTCCATGCATTTTTTCATGCAGACTTTCGTGTTTCTGTGACTTCTTACGTCTCTTCTAACTAGGGTCTCATTCACCCATTCTAACCATTCTTTCCGCGGTCTACCTCTGGGCACGCTGCCATTTACTTTACCTTAATACACTTGTTTCGTTAGTCGTTCATTTGGCATTCTCTCAACATGCCCGAACGATCTTAACCGATTTCTTTCACATGTGTCTACTAGCGTCTCTTCTGCACCACATTCTTTTAGAATTTTCGCGGTACTTACTTTGTCCATCAGAATTTTCCTGCATATTATGCGCATGAATCTCATGTCAATTGCGTTCATTTTACTTATCTTTAAGTAAGTTTCCGGATTTCCTAGTAACTGCATAACGAAACACAATTTTGAGAAAGTACGTACATTCAAAATTTAAAATTTTCTATTTGGCTTTTTCCGCGAACCCGAGATTAGCCTCTTTTAGAGTTATTACGAACCTGATACAAAGGACACAAGAGAACGTGAGAGTCGGTTTACAATTACGTCACATCCCACAGCCGTATTAAAACCACGAAGGAGAATTGAAGAAAATCATCTTCTTGAAAGTCCTTTCAAAACCATTGAAACTTTGTAAATACACCGTCTAAGGAGCTTAGTTTGATAAAATTTTCCGCATTTTTCAATACACAGCCAAACTTTTCACCAATAAAATAGTTCAATTTTTGATTTTTCAACTAAGTGTACAGATAAACAAATTAGTTTATAAAATAATTAAAT
>NC_046665.1:67828700-67841230 GCF_010883055.1 Belonocnema kinseyi
AGGCCTAAATCTTTGCATTTGTAATAAAAAGAGAGCCCCTCCCTCCGGTTCAAAATCTCAGCGTTATGTATAGTTTATGGGTTACAAAATTTTTTTATCGTAACATTATAATAAATTGATAATATTGATAATATTTATTAGAACTATTATAAATATCAAAATGAAAAGAGATGGTAAATATTTCTACAAGATAATATTCTTTATAAATTAATTATGGTGACAGGTAATAATAAAACATAATTCTTGGCCAGACGATCTAAACAGATTAAAATGTCAAAGAGACCGAATGGGGAGATTATCAAGAAAGAGGCTATTAATCGTAAATAAAGTTAGTTATACTTTTTTAAGTAATTAGTCCAGCGAGGGAAAGTGGTATGAACTTTTTCATAATTTGTTTTCAAGTCTTCCTGATGACCTCGCGGATAGGATTTGCATGAATTAATATTTAAAACTTCTCTAAGGTATGACTTTATTATTTAGATTAAGGGGTTCTAGGGAAAAAGCTTATTCTTAAAAATGTAAATATTCTTTCTCATTTCAGATACACCTTCAGGGAGAGAATATTTTAAAACCTACCCTTGAGTGCAAAACTTTTAACAGAATTCTATAATTTTCATTGTCAATCAATATATTAATAACAGATATTGTCATTATTTGGTGAAAATAGAAATAAATTATACCATGCCCTGTTTTAGATGTGGATTTCCGGCTCACCTATGCTACGTACTGAATTAATTCCTCTGTCAGATCTCGAATTGCCAATAAATGAATTTAGCTGTCACTAAATGTCGAGAAATAACAAATGGTTCACTATTCTTCTAAAGAAAAGATTTAATATAAGAAAAAAAATCAAGAAATTAAAAACATTATAATATTTCGAAATATTCTAAGAATGTATTAAAATCAATTAATTCTGAAATTAAGGATTTACCAAAAAATTAATTTTAAATTCTAATTAATTATTTAATTACATATTTTATGTCTACGCATTCAGCCTGAAATTTGAGATTACCTTTGCTTCTTCCCTCAATTTGTAATTATAGTTTTTAATGCAGAATGTAAAACTGTTTAATGTTTGAAGCCTTAAACTAAAGTTTTCTTGCTTCAATGATTCATAAATCTTTGAAGTTTAATTATAAAAATTGCTTTTCTCTACATTTTCGATAGTATTCTTCATGCTCTTTCTATTCAACATAAGGATCATTAATGACCAGAAAAAATGTTTGATTACCGAAAAATGAACATAAATTTGTTTTTGGTTTTGATATTAGATGACACCCTTCATTAGTTTCAATTTATATTGAGAATTGGACTGCTAATGTTACACAATAATTTTTAATAGATATCCATATTATTGATTTCAAGATTTTGAATTAAAATATTCAGGAATCGATAATAGTATTCTATTTTCATATTGAAAGCCATGATAGACAGTTTTATAATTTAAAATTCAGTATGTTTAAATATAAATATTTCAAATTCTTTGGTACCAATTTTAAACGTACAACATTGTATGGGTTTTAAATTGTTCGAAATCTCGTAGAATATCATATTGAAAGACTTGATACGTGCACAATTTTTAGTTCTAAGGATTTGTAACTTAAAAATCTTAAATTAAGTGTCTCCAAAACAAAATTAAAATTATCAAAAATCAGAAACATAATTTACCAAATTCAAGACTTGAAAGTAAAAAATTCATAGAACAATATCGAAATGAAAGACTTAAAATTGTGCAATTCGAAAAATTGTTATTATAGCGACTTTGATTTATATATTTTTTAGATTATTAATTTTCTATTGAGAAATCTCGACACCAACGAGATTTACGTTCCCTGGAAATCCTGACAAGCAGGTTGGGGATTTCACTCCTAATGAGTCGCTTTTAACGCTTTAACGTTACCGTACATTATTTTCTATGAGGATTATATGTAAATTTATACATTTAATAAAGATTTGAAAATATTCTATAACCTTTCAATTTTGTTTGAATTCAGTATTTTAAATTCGAGAATTTGTTCCTTAGTAGTTGAATTCTATAAACACCTATCTCACAGTCGTGAGACGTGGTTGTGCCTGAAATTTGACCGCGATTTCGCTGGGAGCGGGTGCAATTTTCCAGGTTAGCACCCGCTCCCGGCGAAATCCTGCGGTTGTCCTTATGACAAATTTTTAATTATATATATGCGTATTTGTCCATATGAAGGTCAGTTTTGCTTCCCCGCGTAATAACTTTGCAAATACTTAACCGGTATTTGAAACCGTTAGAAATCAAGGTTAGTTAAATAAAAATTCTTACTATGTTACTTTTTAAAAGTACCCTAGTGGATACGAAATTTAAGAACGTAATTGGAAAGTCCTAAAAACATTTTTTGGCTAAAGAAGGTTGCAAAATTGAATTATTTTCTATTATGCACATCAAACATTGAACAATCTTTAATTGCAAGTTTTCAAACTGTAGAATTTTTAATTCTAAATCTATCAAATTGACCTATTCCAAAAGAAAACGATCACAATCATATACCTTTAAAATATAATTCTTTAAAAATAAATAATAAGCAATTTTAGATATATTATCAAAATTTAAGAATGTGTAATTTTAACTATTAAAAATTATAGAACTTTTAACTGTAAATTTTTTTAAATGAATATCTTTTAATTTTAACTTTATAAAATTCTTGAAATGGAACGATTTCGAAAAAAGCATTCAAAATTGCATCATTTTCTATTAGGGGCCGTTCACATATTACGTAACGCGCCAGAGTAGGGGGGGGGGGGTGGTCGGGCGATTTGTTACGAAGTGTTACATGGGGGAGGGAGGTCGTCAACTGCGTTGAGTAACGTAGATTTTATGATTTTATGCGATAATCGATTCGAATTTTCGCGCGTCTTTTATTAAGTTTATGTTGGGAATGAATTGTGTTGATATTTATTATTCGCTTTTGGTACGTTCCTTTTTTATTTTGTTTCAAGTTTCAAATGTTCTTAATAGAAACTTCTGTAATTTTTATGTTTTACATTTTAACTTCCTTCAATTTGTAAGATTCAGAATTGAAAACTCTTGAAAATATTTGAGAGTCTTTATTCATACATCTTTAAAAGTGAATTAATTTCTATTTTAAATTAATTCGACGACACAAAAAACTTTAGAATACTTATTTTTATGGAAATCACTCATGCAGATTCTGAAAAATCACCGATGATTTCTCCAAAAACTATCTTTACGAAATATGAAAGAAAAGTCTTTTAGCTCAAATAGTTTACACAAATTTAATTTTAGCGCCAACAAATATATAGGCATTTATACAAGAGTGTGTCAAAAATAAAAAATTCTGGAAACCGAAATCCCCAAAATAGTTACTTAACATTTTTCTGGGTAGGTGTGGGATTTTTTTCAGAGACATCCACTGAAAAAACGGTAAGACCCAGGTATGTAAATTGAAATTACAGAAAATGTTCAAAATTTGGATTTGGTATTGTTTACTTTTTTTGGTTGCATATTTCTATGCTAATAATCCCTAACATGTTCAGAAAAAAATGTCAAACCATAAATTATAAAGATAATTATATTAAATACCAAAATCAAAATTTTAAAAAGGTAATGTACTTCCAACTTTGATTCCTGGATTATTGCAATTTTTTCTAGTGCATTTTTATCATTGGAATGTTTTCAAGCACCCGAAAAAATGTCTCTTATTTACACAGGCATAAGAAACGTTTTACGGAACCAAGGGTTAACTAAATAGGAATTATTCCTTTACGAATGTTAAGAATTAAAACTTAAGAAAATTGAACAATTCTGCGAATAAGAAATTTTTAAAACCTTTTTTCGAGCGTGGGTAACCAAGCTGCATATCTATAGCTTATAAATTAATTATACTTTTTCAGAATCACAATACGCTATTTTTTGCGATATAGCGATTTTTAATTCCACAATTTTTCATTATCGATCCACCGTAAAATGCACACACACATGTGCATAATTATTGTATACATACAGTTACAGAACCTCATTTGACAAAATGCTTCCGATTTACGCAGTGACGAATCGCTCGGTTGAGTGAGTTCGTGCGATTTACAAAATTTAATGAAATTACACACCCCCTATAAACACCTGCACATCTCCGGAAATCGTGTATATATTTTGTTTGTTTGTTGGAATTGGAGAAAAGTAAATCGCGAAGTGAAACTGGTAGAAAAAAAGTTTATCGAAAAATCCGGAATTGAAAATCGAATAGATAAATGGAAAACAGTTCTGTTTTTCGCAGAGAGAATGATTTGCTCTCTAATTTACAATTTGCTCATTGATTTCACTAATTTAATTAAAAATAGGACCGTTCAAAAGCTACGTCACGCGATTTTAAAATCTTCTTTCACCTCTCCCCTTTTTCTTTATAGATCATTACACAAAGCTTAAAATTGGGCGTTTTTCACTAAAATGGCAGAATGAATTCTTTAAAATAAAAGTAATAGATATGTTCTATATTCAATATGAAATGCTTAAGATCTTGAATAAAAAAATTACATTTTCAAGATATCAAATGAACTTTTAAACAAAAATATTAATTTTTTATCAAAAGAGGCGAATTTTTAATGAATGGTCGAATTTTTAAAAGCAAAATAACTATCAGCAAATCAACATTAAGGATACATTTTCCACCCAGAATTTTTCTACTAAAAAAGATGAATTTTTAATCCAAAAGTTTAAATTTTCTATCTAAAAATATGATTTTGGACAAAATAAGGTTAATTTTCAATCAAGAATTTCTCTACTAAATCCGATGAATTTTGAATCCAAAGAGACAAATTTTCAACAAAACAGGCGAATTTTCAAAAAAGATAATTTTTTATCAAAATAGTTTAATTTTATTCAACTCCGTTGAACGTTTAAACATAAAGTTGATTTTTCAGTCTATAGAGATAAATTGCTCAACAAAATAGTTAAATTAAAAATTAATTAATTATCAGCCAAACAGTTGCATTTACAATCAAATAGTTGAACTTTCAAGCGAAAGGGATGCATTTTGAACAAAAATAATAGAACTTTAAAGCAAAAAGTTTAATTTTTAAAACCAAAAGAAAATAATTTTTTAGAAAACAGTTTCCTTTACAATAAGAAAGATTCGTTTTTATGAAACAATATAATATTTATTTTGAACGAAAAAAGATTTTAATTTTATGCGAAAAACCGTGAAATTTGAGAAAAAAGAACATTTTGAAAGATGTGAATCCAATTTTGTTGATTTTTAATCCAAACCAGCAAGAAATAAGTTTTAAAATAAGTAGTAATGCTCTTAACCAAAGCGAGGGATCTTCAACTAATAAAAGGGAGCTTTAACAAAGTACTTAAACTTTTACCCAAAGTACTTAAATTCCGAAACGTAGAAGATTAATTTTGTATCAAAACAACGAAATTAACAACAAAATGTATACATTTTCAAACAAACAGTTGATTGATCTACTAAAAACTATATATGTTCAATTAACAATGGAAAGCTACATTTTCGCTTAAAAACATTAATTTTCAAATAAACATAATTTTTTTAACAAAATAGTTCAATAAATAAAATTAATGTTTAATAGAGTACCTCAAATGTCAAACAAGTATTTGAATTTTTAACAAAAAAGTATGAATTCTTGAATAAATATTAGTTCAATTTTCAATTAAAAACGATTGATTATCAACCAAAAAAGGAAGTGTACAATTTTCAGTCGTAAATAACTTAATTCTTATACCATAAAAAAACTAATTTAAAAAAAATAGTTAAATCTTCAATGCATAACATGAATGTTTCGCGAATAGCAGTTCAACTTTCAACTGAGTAGTTGAATTTTTAACCAAAAAAGATGAATTTTCAATACAAAATCTAATAGTTGAGTTTTCAACTAAAAATGATCATTTTTCACACAACAATATGTAAAGAATTTGAGCGTGTGAGTGTAGTAATGAATGTGTGTGTGTTTGTGTTTGTTTCTGGGTGTGTGTTATGAATGTCGAGGTCCTTTCAAATTTGATAAGGAACCAGTATTACGAAGGATTGCGAGCGAAATATAAATTTGCCAAAGGCGAGATAAAGTGAAAGAGAGAGTAAAATCGTATTGTCAAGTTATCGACGAGCACAGAGGGCAGAGCTTTGCCCACCGTAAAAGCAAGCACCAGTGTATAGTATTTCCTTTTTATTTTAATCTTTTAATAAATTCTCGTACTCTCTTAATTTGTAGCATCTAAATTGTTCGTTGGAATACCATCCAAGCCCTCACCATTGACATTAGAAATAGAATAGTCAAATTTTCAGTTAAGACAATTATCTTTTAACTAAAAACAAAAACGAAATTTTATCATAATAGTTAAGTCTTTAACCAAATAGTCCATTTTTAACGATAATTATAATATTAGATTTTTAGTAAAAAAAAAACAATACATTTTCAACCAAAAATAGTTGTATTTTCTTATTGGGTTGTATTAATGTAGTTCGCAATCAAGGAAAAAAAGCGAGAAAAAGGGTAAAGTACAAATTCTTTAAAAACGGAGAAACGAGAATAATAGGGAAAAGAGTGTGATGTAAGCACATATTTAGATGTTTTACTTGTAAAATAAAATCACTAATTTTCATATTTTCATTCATTAAAACAACCGTTATTCTCATTTATATTTTCGTTATCTGATGTCATAATCTGCGTTAACGATTTTCTCCTTACGAGACAAATCGTCATTTTCATCAATTTTGAAGGGCCCCTGTAAATTTTAAAGGATCCGTTTATTACTCTTAAATATTACCTAAATAAATATTCAAAATATGTGATAAAAAAAGCACTTACCGGTGTCTGTACTTCCTGGCAGAAGAATTGCTTCGTCTCGGTACCAGGAAGCAACTGTGAGGTGTTCTTTGAGATCATCTCTTGCTGTACAAGAAAGCACTGCATTGTTTCCAACTATCACTGGGGATCTGGTTACCATGACATCGTAGCCAGGAGCTGTTAGTACTGTAAAGATATTTCATTTTTATGAATACAAACTTCACAGCTCAGAACTCTCTGAAAAGAGGGGAAATAGGGTAATTTTTTACAAAAATAGCAAAATAATTAGAGAATAAATTCTTTTGAATAAACATGATTGTAGGTACCATAATAAATTCCATATAAAACAGATTTTAGAGAAAATTGTTAATTTGTCAAAAGCAGAGCTGAATTTTCTATTAAAATGTTGAGTTTGCGAACAAAAACAATGGATTTTTAAGAACGTAGTCCAGCTGTCTATCAAATATAGTTGCATTAAAAAAAATTGCACTAAGAAGATTAATTTTATACTGAAAAATACCAAATTTCAATCAAATACATGAATTTTCAAATAAATAGTTGAATTTTTCAAATAAAAACAATATCTATTTTGTACTGAAAAATGCAGTTTTTTATAAGAAAATAGTATATTTAAGTTTTAAATTAAAAATCTTAATGTCCAAACAAAGAAAGTGTAATTTTAAACAAAAAACGTATTATTTTAACAAAAAAGATGAACTTTTAACTGAAATGAATCTTCAAACAATAAAATGAATTTTTAACAAAGAACTTCCGCTTTCTACTAAGTATTGTTGAATTTCCAACCAAAATAAGGAATTCTCAATTTAAAATATAATATTTGATAAATGAAAAAAGTTGTTAATTTACTAGAAAAGAAATACATGTGCTACGCGCACTATTATCTTTTTTATGTCTGATGCAGTTTTCAAATACAAATATGAAATTAATAATAATATAAAATTGATTTTATTCGATAGTATCTATTATTTAAAATAATAAAAAAGAAAGGCAAGAACATTATTGTTGATAATTAATTGAAATTGATATCTGAACTACCAAATTATTATGTAAAATTCTTCCACAATTCAGATAATATAAAACTACTATTATTGTTCAAATAATGTAAATATTCATTGAAATCTAATGATTTTTTATTGACCATACCAATTTCAAACGAAAAATGTGTTTACATAAAAGAATCACCGATTTCCGGTGGACAATTTTAACATAACCTAAAATTGTAAAAAAATGGCGAATTTAACAACAATACCGTTTTTCGGTTTAAAACGTCTACATAGCCTAAAATTGTTGAAAAATCGTAAGTTTTCTCTGAAGAATAATATACATATATTTATTTTTTTTAAAGATCAATTTTCGACAAAAAAACCCAAATGCAACCCTGAAAGACTAATTAAACATAAAGTTTTGGAATTTTTAAAAATATTCTTTGAAACATTATCATTTATTATAGAAAAAAACTATAATGAGGTTTTTGCATATTTCTAGATAAAGTTTCGTAAAATATGTTTGGATATTTTTTTAATGTTAAAAAAGTATATTTCTAAGTTTTTTCTCGGAAATATGACTTTTCTAACAAAAAAGAAAAAATTTTAAACAAAAGGGACAACTTTTTTATTCAAAAAGACGAGTGTTTAACAAATTTTAAGCAAATAGTAGAATTTCTAACTAAAATAGATAAATGTTGGAGCCAAAAATATACTATTAGGCTTACAAAAAAAGTTTGATTTTCTTATTGGGTTTTATTAATTCAGTTCACATTCAAATGAAAAAACGAAAAAGGGGGGAAGTTTCTTCAAACTAGTGGGGAAAAAAGGAATTCTTTAAAAAGAGGAGAATGGAGGAAAGAGTGTAGCCTGTAGATGTCATCTTTACAAACATTTCAGTTCATGTATAAATTGAGAATATTATAAGCATAAAAACCTTAAAATTAGCAAATTGGCATAACTTAAAAGAGGAGTTTCAGAAAGCAGCCCTAATTTATCCTAATTTTATTTGTAGGTGGTCGAGGTAAAAGCAGGGGCTGAGAGTAAAAGATGTTGCTCTTTTACGTTTCATACTTTAAACGATTCTAAAACGAAACGTGAGGTTTCGTACAGCTCAAGTACGGTCCATTTTTATTGCGCTCTGCTTAAAATTTTTTCCTGAGTGAACGTATACCTTCGTGTAGGTACTAGTAAACAAGCAGGGTTTGATGGAAAAAATAGTAGGCAATTTATAATCAACGCAAGAACACCAATGCAGGTTAAGGAAGCGGAGTGTAACCCTCCTAAGCCGAAATACATGGAGGGTATTTTGAACCGAAAAGATTAAAACTAATATGGAACTGGGAGTTTTGTACATTAGCAAAACGAAACCCAAGAACAGATCCTGTGAACAGAAACGGCGTATATAAGTTGTGAATGGTAACGATGGTATTATATAGATCAGCTTATTGATTATTGAGAGTTCCTGAGTTGTATTACCAAATCTTAATTAAACGAATACACGAAGGAATGAGGCTCGCGTCTCATCGACCTACAGAAGGAAGGGTGTGTGGCTCGCCGACCTGCGTGAGTGAACTATCGTAGTGACATAGCTGTCTTATCAAATCTTGTTCAACGAAGAGATGAAGGAGTGTGGCTCGCGTCTCATCGAGCTACAGGGCGGAAAGTATGCGGCTCACCGCCCTGTATCTATTTACTCAACGGAATGAAGGGGAAACACAATCCGAAAATGAGGTCTTGGTCCCACAATAGTAGCGAGAAGTTCAAGCCCTATGCCAGAACAGAAAGTGCAAAAACAGTGCCATTTAAGACAAAAAACAGATTCCTGGTCCTACAAAATGATGCATGAATGGATTACGAAGACTTACTTGAAATGAACGAAGCCAAGAACAAAGAGGATAAAAATACCAACGAAAACAATATCAACACCGAACCTCGAAAAGAAGAGAACATTAAAAGCAAGAAACAAAAAATGCCTCCCATAATATTGGAAAAGTACATCGATGACTACGCCCTACTCATCAACTTTATACATGAAGTTACTATTGGAGACCCGGAAATGAAGAAGAATTATGACTATACCAAGATAACAATCTACACTGATCTACGAAATGACTACGAGAGCATCCAAAAACTGTTCCAAGAAAGGCAGATACCTTTTTACACATACTCGATATAGTAAGATAAACCTCAGAAACTCGTTATTCACGGATTAGGATTCTTAGCCAAAAAGGACATCACGGAGGATTTAGAACGGCAAGGATTGCAAATAGATTATGTATATAGACTCAAGAAAAAAATGAATAATCAGGATGAAACTTCAACTACAACCTCATATTTGGACAACCCTATTTATATGGTAGTCTTGAATAAAGAGACAAAGCTCAAGATGCCTTCAAAATTAGGGCTATTTGCTACATGAGAATCAGGTGGTAGAAATATCGCAACACGAGAAAGGTGACACAGTGCAGGAGGTGTCAGAAGTTCGGACATGGAACAGAAAATTGGCATAAAACACGCTGGTGTGGTAAATGCCATAACAGTCATCTGACGACAAACTGCCCAAAAACACGTGATCAAAAACCAACTTGTTTTAGCTGTAAGGGAGAACATCCCGCAAATTACAGTAAATGTGAAGCCTGCAAGAAACACCTAAAAAAGTGGAGCAATTTAAAACTGAAAGAAAACCTCATCTCCAGAATACAAGAACCTACTTTAATCAGAATCCAGAGCAACACCTCCCATGACTACCAATACGAAGAAGACTACAGAATCAACTGGCAAATCCTTGAGCCACATGAACTAGCGAACCTTCATCAAGGGGGGGGGGGGATATAAAACTTTCCTCGAGAAGTATAAATGAAACGGAGTCCCAAAGCAGAGGCAATGAATCTCCAGATGTGCCGCATATTTTGGCCGTCCTTCAGGAAATCAACCAACTCTGTGATGTAAGTGAGCTCTTTAAACTAGCGCTTAGATTACAAGAAAAACTACTATCATGTAAAAATAATTTCCAAAGATTACAAGCGATCAGTGAACTTGCTGCTGAACTTGATGGATAGTTCCCCAAATTGAAAAACCTTCAAATAGTACACTGGAATGCAAGTGGCTTTAAAAGCAAAAAGCTTCAAGTACCCATGTTTCTTGACAACTATGATGTCGCCATGCTCATAGTTAGGGAAGCATATTTTAACAATAAATCAAATACCAGGTAACCGAGGTATTAATGTTTTAGAAAAGATAGACCAACAAAAGACCAGCAGGGGGAGTAGCCTTGTTTGTTAAAAATCACATCCCTTGCATTGAGTACAAACTAGAGAACATTAAATTCTTTGAAGCGCATGCCATTCGACTGAAAAATAAAATATATATAGTAGCAATATATGCCCCACCAAACACTACCATCTGTACAAAAGAACTAAACTACATACTTCATCTAAGCAGGAAAGTTATTGTAGCTGGGGACTTTAATGCCAAGCATGTTTCCTGAAACTGTTATAGTAATAACAAAAATGTTAACATAATATATAACTTTATTAATGAACATCCTTATTCTCTAGAGTCCCAGATCATTTCACTTTGCATCCATACAACACAAAAGCCCGACCAGGCATTGTAGATTTAACAATCATTAAAAATATAACAAACCCCCCCAAACAATGAATGTCCTACATGAACTAACTTCTGGTAACAAACCTGTTTTTATCCTACTCAGTGATAAGCACATAAGCATAGAGTCCCCCTACCTTCCCAGATTCGTAAACTATAAAAAATCTCACTAGGAAAAATTCAAATACCTCCTTAATACCCATGTCATAATAAACTCGGCTCCTAATGCTACTGCAGCCATAGATAAAAGTGTGCATAAACTTGTTAAGATAATAAATAAAGTCATAGATGATACAATCCCTACCCAGTCACTTCTTCCATTTAGAAGCGCTCTCCCTAAAAATATGCTCAACCAAACCAAGCACAGGAATTCTATAAGAAGAATGATCAAAAAAACAATAAATCCATATCTAAAATCTATAAAGAGCTAAAAAAGCAGCACATTCCTCCACTTAAAACATTAGATAAATTCTTAATCAATGATACAGACAAAGCTATACCAATTGCCAATAACTTTGAAAAAGTTCACTATTTCACTGCTAATTTTGGGAAACCTAAAAATAATAATAAAATAGAGAAACAATATAATATTATTATTCAAACTGAATTCAACTTAGAAGAAATTAAAATAGCTACCCCAAAAGAAATTAAAAGAGCTATTTGTAGAAAAAAAGTAAAAAAAGCCCTTGGTCAGGATTGCATACAAAATATTCTAATCAAATATCTCCACAGAAGAGCCATAGTACAAATTACGAATATATTCAATGTATGCTTAAAACAAGGTAACTTCCCAGCTGACTGAAAAAGAGCGAAAACTTTACCGATATATAAGACGGAGAAGCATAATACCTCTCCCCAAAGCTACAGACCTATAAGTCTTCTTGCAACCTTGAGTAAAATTGTTCAATCTGTAACCTTAAATAGAATTCATGATCATGATAATTCAATAAGAAACTTACTCCAGAATAATGTGGTTTTAGACCGGGGCACTGGGCAGTTCAGCAGGTAGCTAGACTGACTGATTATACCAGGTGTATACATATGAAACCGGTATTGCCATCTAGCGGCCAGTAGGCACACTTGTAGGCACTGTCGGAACTTACCATTTGTGCTAATTGGCGT
>NC_046665.1:67841330-67848084 GCF_010883055.1 Belonocnema kinseyi
CGAGGACGCATACTTTGAATAAAATATTTGTTATCATTCTCTTGAAATAAATGTGTTTTTTTCTTGAAAAAATACCGGTTTCATATGTATACACCTGGTATAGCATTAACTTTAATATTAAACATAGCACAACTGCAATCTTCCTTGATATGAAGACAGCGTTCGATACCGTTTGGCATAAAGGCCTCATTGTTAAATTAAAATACTATAACCTACCGCAATATGTGATTAAAATAACAAGCAATTACCTCTGTGATAGGTCATTCGTAGAATAAATTAATGATAAGCTATGGACTGAGAAATATTTAGTAGAAGGCGTTCCCCAAGGATCAGTGTTAGGGCCAGTATTATTTTTGTATTATATTAATGACACATCGAAGTCTCAAAGTGTTAACATAGCCCTATTTTCTGATGATACAGCTATATATACTGCTTCTAGGCGTAAAAAGGTTGCAATATTAAAACTACAAAAGCATGTACAATAGCTAGAAAAACACTTTGTAAAATGGAAACTTAAGGTAAATACAGATAAAACGGAACTTGTGATATTCGCCCATAATGATGGAGATAAATTATGGCCGGAACTTAAAATTTATAATTAAACTATGGCACCTAAAAAATATTCCACATATCTAGGTGTAATACTTGATTCAAAAATTAGCTTCAGTAAACATATTAGAATAGCGCGAAATAAGGCAAATGCAGTAATTGGGTCACTATACTCTTTATTATGTAGCAATAGCAAAATGTGTACCTATAACAAGCTGATGGTATAGAGAATGATCATCAGACCAATCATTTTGTATGCGGCTTTAATCTGGAGTCGCACTTATAAAGCGAATATTGAGCATCTCAAAAAAATATAAAGCAAATGCCTAAGAATGTTTATGAATGCTAAAGGGGAGACGTCAATCACTGAACTTCACTCAAATCTCAAATTCACCACAATTAGGCATAGAATTTATAAACTAACTAAAGACTTCTATGAAAATCATCTCTCTACTCTGGAAATGGAAACCGCTAGTTTTGACACCGCCAAAAGAAAGAACGAAAAATTGTACGTTCAGATATGCATCCAGGTCATGTGACCCAAAGACCTTCGGGGTCATTCACATGCGAACTTTTGTTTGTGGTCTCGCCTTAGTCGATCCGATCTGGATACAATGTTTAACCATTTTTTGTAAGCGCATGCTTTCGCTGATCAGCCGTCTAGACCTTATTTAAGTTTGTATGGCCCTGGAATGACCTCGAAGTGCATCGGTTCACTTGACCTTGATGCATATCTGAACGTAAAACTTTGCGTTCTTTCGATTGGCGGTGTCAAAAAAAGAGATTTCTATTTGAAAAATAAAAGTTGACCTTGAAATAACCTTAAAGGTCAACGCCAAGGTCAACTTCAAGGTCACCATTTAGATCCTCGCCCAAAAACCTGAAAATTTGTCTAAAACATTTCTCTAGAAAACGGATATTTTCGCTGATAGGGGGAGGGGGTCCGATACTTTTTTATGACCCAGTATATTTTTCCTAAGTATAAGAATCACAAATGTAAATACCCGCAACTCAGTAATAAATACAAACAGAACACATAAATTAATTTTGGGTGAAGTCGTGGAAAATACAAACCAAAAACTATGTACCAAGAGTTAATGTGATTTAAACATGAGCAATAAAGAATTTGGAACTGAACTAACTGTTCGTTGCCTCAGTAAAACAGACTTTTATTCAATCTTCCATTTTATCTCGAACAAGTCTGCATTTCCAAGTAAAGCCAACTAATGTTGTCTTTTTAAATTTTTTTAATCATTTACATTTACAATACAAAAACTAGTTTATTAAATATAAGATTATTACACTATTTTTTAATCAATAAATGAAATAACTTCATCAATATTATTAAAATATATATACAATATATACAATATATTACCAAAAACCATTATTAAAAAAAAAAGTAGGTAACCCCCAAATTTAACTTTGTTTTACATGATTGTCTGGTTCCATTATAATTATGGAGTTTTCTGATGATAAAATTCAAGATGAAATTTCAAGATAAAATTCAAAATCAAATCTAAATTCGAAGAAATACGGCATTTTGAAGAAAACCCAATATTCTTAAATTAAAATTTTTTGGATTTTCTTAAAAGTACCGCAGTTCTTCGAATTTTGTTTAGCTAACTCTAAACCGAACTTTTGTATTATCCAACCGATAAAATTGTAAAGATTTTGCTTTTTTGAAAATGTTGTAGTGTCATTAGGCAGTCCAGCACTCCGATCAGAACTCTTAGAAATCACAACATTGTGAAATTGAAAAAAAAATTCCTTTTGAAAAATTAACTTTTTTGTAGAAAATTAATGTTTTTGATAGGAAAATTCATGCATTTTGTTACAGCTATTTTGACAGCAGGTCAACTATTTGGTTGCATATAGTAACTTTTCTGTTGAAAATTCATCCTTTCGGCTTGATATATCAACTATCTTGTTCAAAAATGTTTTTTTTTGCTTGAAAATTCATTTTATACAGTAAAAAATTTAATATTTCATGTACAAAAGTTTGTTTGGAAAATGTGACTAAAAAATCTTTCTTAGTTAAAAATTCAACTCTTCTATTAAAAATTCAATCATTTTCTTAAAAAGTCATCTATATTATTGAAAATACAATATGTGTTTTTAAATGTTAGGCATTTTAAGCAAATAGTATTATTGAACTAGTTTATATATTTTATTTTTAATTAAATACGTGGGCCTTGATTTTAACTTGAAATTAAAGATTAAAAGATTAAAAAGTCATGTATACTGGATGATAAAAATAAAATCAACTATACACGTAATTTCGGGAACGAACGAAATCGTTCAGAATCGATTACCACAGAATTTCCTGAGTCACATGTCTATTGATTTGAATTTCACTGTACATATATATTGTTCTTTACATGGCAAAATACTCGTATATTTTTTTATCTACTCGGACCAATGCTCATTGCTTTTGTAATCAAATTTTTATTAATTATCATCTCACGGTTTTTAGATTTGTAATTTATAAAATTAAGAACGTGAAAATAGTAACTTTTTAGGTAACTTGAAATTACCTTAGGTAGTAACGTAAGTTATAGCTACAGTTAAAAGTTACATATTTTTCATGGGGAGAAGACATAATATTTGTACATAATATTTGAAGACATAATATTTATATTAAGTTTATGAAAAATATAAGATGCATTTGTAAAATATAGTATTGAATTATTATTAATATCATTATCATATTATTAAATATATTATTTTCAAAAAGTGTAGTAGGTAGCGCCATCGTGCAAATCATATTTTTTAAAAGAAGAAATCAGTATACTTCAGTACAAAGTAAACCCCGGGAATATATATTATCTTTAAATTGGATAAAAACGCTGCAGCACGTTTATCTGACGAAAGGTAAATTTATCTTACGTAAATATTTATTTGGCATATGCGATATGTCAAACAGCTGTGTTAGGTTCAACAACAACAAAAAATCACTATAAACTGTATCAACTAACCAAAGTTCAGCCTGTGTATTCTGTAAGTGTGAGATGAATAATTTTGTTATTAAAATCATTCAAATAATGTTAGACGATTAAAAAAATGAATATCGCGAGGATTTTCGAATTTATGGAGGAAATTTTTCCAGTGAACCTAGACGCAGCCGTTTGACATATCAGACATGTCAAATAAATATTTGCGTCAGATAAATTTTATGTTTCGTCAGATGAACGTGCTCCAGCGTTTTTATGTAATTTAAAAATAAAATTTATTCTTGGAGTTTACTGTGTCACGAAAGAATATTCTTCTTTCTATACAGTAAACCCCAGGAATAAATTTGATCTTTAAATTAAATAAAAACGCTTCAACGCGTTTATCTGAAAAAAGATAAAATTTATATCTGACGAAAGATCAAATTTATCCGACAAAAGATCAAATTTATCTGCCGCAAATATTTATGTGACATATGTGTTATGTCAAACGGCTGCGTCTTGGTTTATCGAAAAAATTTCCTTTGTAAATTCGAAAATCCTCGCGGTATTTATTTTTTAAATCGTTTCACATTATTTAAATGATTAAAACCAAAAAATTATTCACCTTCACTTTCAAAATATGTAGGCTGCATTTTGGTTAGTTCATAGAGATTCTTTTTTTTTGAGCCTAGACGCTACTATTTGACGTATCGCATACGCCAAATAAATATTGACGTAAGATAAAATTTATGTTTCGTCAGATAAATGCTATCTTTGTTAGGTAAACGTGCTGCAGTGTTTTTATCTAATTTTAAGATAAAATTTAAAACTGCGGTTGACTGTGTGTCGACTTCTGCGAGTTTCCAACTTCTACGAAACAAATGCGAGATTCAAGTATAAAGTTTGAAACCCAAAAGGTTATAAACATCAAAAGAACAAATGCTTTGAAACTTATCTGTTCTGCTCGGAGAAAAAGATATCGCACAATGATATCGGAAAACCTCTATATTGAAATACAGCGCAATATGATAATGTACAAGCAGATTCTGGAGCGTTATACGATATTATAATGCACTAATATCGCCTTGCCACTACCAATGGGCTGTCCCCTTTTGCCGTTTTTAGCAGATTTAGTTATGGACGACCTGGAAATGGGTATGTTACCGAAAGTAGGTATTCAAGTACCATTGTATGTCCGTTATGTCGAGGACATATTAGTAGCTCTTCCGGAAAACGAAGTAAAAAACGTTCTGAAAGTTTTTAATTCAAATGATTATGAGATTAAATTCACGCTAGAGAAGGAACATAATAGGGCGATAAACTTTCTGGATGTAACTCTTCGCAGGAATGACGTTCAACAAATAAAGTGTAATTGGTATCGCAAACCCACCTGGTATGGTAGATGCCTAAATTTTGACTCAAATCTCCCACGAAAGTACAAAAAAGTGTAGTTTTTAATATGGTTGACAGAGCCCTTCTTTCGGATAAACAATATCATCAAGAAAATTTGCGATTAGTGGAAGACACACTTCGCGACAACTTTTACCCAGAAAAATTGGTTAAAGATAATATAAATTTCATATTTTGGCCCAAAATGAACAACGTAGATTTGTAGAAATAGTTCAAAACGCGGAAATTAGGTCTTTCATTGGCATTTCATGTGTTGAAGGTCTATCTGAGCGAATTGCGAGAGTTCTCGGGCATTATGACGTAACTAAGGCGTTTAAAAACAAAAACAAAACCTTAAGTCGGTCTTGAGATCCACTAAAGATAAATTAAATAATTTGCAAAATAGCGATATTGTTTATGGCATTTGGTGCAAAGGTCAAAATTTTCAAGCGGCTTACATAGGCCAAACTAAACATCCGTTAGAAGTAAGGGTTAAAGAACACAAGAAAGATATAAATAAGGTCCCTAACAAACAGACAATGCTCACTAAGCATAGTATTGAGAAAGATCATTTTTTAGATTTTGATAATGCAAAAATTCTTGCAAATGAATGTCACTATCGCAAAGGTCTGATTTTGGAAATGTGTCATATCGCTGGCAATGAGAATGCTGTCAATTTAAGAACCGATGTGGGAAAACTGTCAAAAATATACTATCCTGTTGTAAAGAGAAACCAATTTTGAGAACACGTGGTCACTACGGTTGTCGCCTACTAAAGGAAACCGACAATCGGTCATATCAATATTCTGGTAGAATTACGGTCACAGCCCCTTTAATAACTAAAGCACCGTTCCTTTCAACCCCGTAGGTTGTAAAATTGGAGAACCTCTGTGAATACTGTTTCAGTTTTCTTCGTGATTTAAAGCGGAGCGGATGTCTATAATTTTATTTATGTCGAAAACTATCCTTTTTATATTTACAGAAATTTTGTTTTATAAAAATTTGTAATCGTTGATTTTGTGTTTTTTTTTCCATTAACTTCATCTCAAACTTTAAGTGTGTGGTTCTGTGCGACGTTGTTGTGATTTTGTGTGTGTGGGATTACGAAGCGATTTACTTCTCCGCGATCACCTCATCCTTCTGCGACGGTACGGGACGACCACACAGAAAGAGAGTTGACGGTGAAAGAGAGAGAGAGAGAGAGAGATGCGGAGTGAGATATCTTGCACTGAGGAGGACTCCTATCCGTGATTGAAACGTTTTCCAATCTAATAGTTTAAGAAATGCATGTTTTATGATTTAGTATTTTCATAAGACCTAATGCCAGTGAAAAATTCCTTCATACAAATTTAATAATTGGGTCAATTAAATCCATTATCTTTAAAAAAACTAGTAAAGATATCACTGAACAATTACGGTATACATTGAAATTCATGCGATATTGTTTTCTCCGTGTGGGATTTTCCCTGATCGTAGAGTGTGAACGAAGGAATTATACATTTCGGTACGTTCGTTTCGGGAACGTACGATACCTATAATAAACTTTCTTAAGGGCATGTGACACAGCTAAATACCTATATTACCGACCTCACTTTTTCCGTTCACTGAATGTTTTTTTGAACCTAAGAACTTTTTTTGTAAATAAAATATCGAGCTGAAACTTTGGAAAATGTATTAGAGTACAATACAGTACGTTTAGGTACTGCATTTCGATAGGAACTTCACTGAAAATTATTTTATCTTTTTTCTGAACCTCAACATTTTTTGAACGTTCGAACTTGTTTTATACATAAAATATCGGTCTCAAACTTTGAGAAATGCAAGAACCGAAAGAAAACTACGTTAAAGTACAAAGTTTAATAATAAAAGATGTAAAAAAAAAA
>NC_046665.1:67848184-67853586 GCF_010883055.1 Belonocnema kinseyi
AATGCAGTACCTAAACGTACTTTATTGTACTCTAATACATTTTCCAAAGTTTCAGCTCGATATTTTATTTACAAAAAAAGTTCTTAGGTTCAAAAAATCATTCAGAGAACGGAAAAAGTGAGGTCGGTAATATAGGTATTTAGCTGTGTCACATGCCCTTAAGTTGTTTTTGAAATGAGGGGCTGTGACAAGAGGGACTAGAGACCGTTTCATAAGAGGTAGTCTTACTCCAGCGTTTCGTACTCAAAGAGCAAGGATTTAAACCTGCATTTGGCCTGCTCATGATTTGCTCTCAGTCCCTGGGGAAAAGAGAGGAAAACGACGAATTTGACATCTGCCCCTTCATCTCTGACCTACGGGAGTTCTGACCCTCTCGATATTCAGAATAACCAGTATTTGCACACAAAAATCCTTTATTACAGATAACAAAGCCAAACTGTAATTTTTTGAAATACTTTTTAATCAAGTTTTTATTGCTTATTCCACAAGAAAGAAATTGCGTAAATCAAAGAGAATTTTTGGTTAATTATTGTTGAAATTTGGTAAAATTGCTTACAGAAATACAGCAAAAATTAATTCATTAAAATACTTTATCGAAGTCTACTCTAATACAAGAAAAATACCCTTAGCTGTAATAATTGATCGAATAATTGGTCGAAATGAAACGTTTTTCAACATTTTCTGTAATTTATTCCATTTGTATGCATAGTAAGACTAGAGGCAGCAATGAGAAGCATAAAAAGGTTTATAGGGTGATGAAAATACATTCAACTGCTGAAACAAAAACAGTTTCGGGCATGGACTGCAGTGGCCGCATGAATATTTTCTGTTGTATTTGTTCTAATATAGAGATTTGAGTGTAATGAAATGAAAATTATCCGAAGAAAAAACAAACGGTAGATACATATTAGGAACTTCATTTATATTCTTACCATATATCTTTTTAGGTTTCGTCTTTATATTCAAGTGATTTTTTCTTCAATCATGAATAGTTTGTACTGATGATGAAACGTTAATTATTGTAAACTACAGTTTTGGGTTTATTTTATGGTTTCAAATTTAAAATGTTCAGATCTGAAATCGCGTGACTTCCGGCAAGGCTTTTAATTGTTCAAATCTTTTCATCTCGACTTTCACATAAACACGAAATTCAATTTATATATTAATATTTTTTCAAATTTACAGGTTTTCCAATTTGAAAAATTGAATAAAGCAAATTTTTTAATTTTTAAAACTTTCATAAAAATTAAAGAAGTTGGAAATACATTTGAAATTTGAGCTTTTTAAATTGGTTAATGTTTAAAAAATATCAATTTAGTTTGAATGTCGAGCGCTTTATCATTAGCAATTTTGTAAAATTTAAACGCTTTCAAGTTTTCAGCCTTGCAGGTTTTCATATTTTTTATTAAGAATAATTTGAAATCGCTAAATTCATCATGAACATTTTTTAAAACTCGCAATAATTCAAATGAAAAATTGCAGAATTATGGCCTATCTAATTTTTAAGGCTTCCAATTCGTAACATGTGGAATAATTCGAAATTTGTTACATTTTTATTTTTAATACCTGGATAATCTAAAATTGTGGCATTCGAAATAGACACAATGCGAAGTAGTAGGGTATTAAGATCCTGAAAGAATATAATTAATTTGGAATCGATAGATGTGCTGCTTGGTTACCCGCGCTCGAAAAAACTGTTGAGAAGTTTTCTATTTGCAGAGGTTTTATATTTTCTCAGATTAATTTTTTTTGCATTCCTGGAGGTATAAAAATGTGTTTCCAATTTTTTGCGGACTTTAATGTGTCATTTTCTAAGAGATAATTCCTATTTAGGTCATTCCTGTGTGCGGGAAAAAATAGTAAAACCTATAAAAAACGATGAAGAATATTTTCGGGTACTGAGAAACTTTCCAGTGACAAAAATGCAATACGACATAAATCGTAAAAACTAAGGAATCGAAATTGTAAATACAGCGTATTTTTTAAATTCCGATTTTAATAGTTACTGAAGTTTTATTTATTGTGGCTTAACATGAACCAGAAATTAAAAATTTAAATACAGCAAGTTTCGAAAATAATGAATGGTGTTTCACCTAATTTTTTCAACTGTATTTCTATTCTTAACAAGCCTAGACATGTTGTATTTCCAATTTTTATTTTTGGGCCTTGAAAAATTTTTCCCCAGTACATTTTTCTCATCTAAAAGTTTACTAGTAGCCGAAAAAATCTGTTTCTATTTACATCTAGGTATTAAGCATTTTTTCGGAAATAAAATTATTTACTTTCGACCCACACTAATGGTCAGTTTAAGCAAAAGGGACTTCTTTTACTGAAACTTTTATACAAATATTCTTTGTAAACAAGGAAGTTTTTGAAAAAAAGTTTTAATTTCATCATCGTTTTTTAAATCTCCTCTGCTTCTGCTATCAGCTAAATTACCAACTAAAAATGCTAAATTACCCAACATCAACGCTCTTAATTAAAAGGCATTAAACCTTCACAGATCCATGATCGACACAAAAATAAAAATAAAATGTACAGAAACGAGAAAAGGGCATGCAGTTTGCAGAAAGTAATCCAGCTGCAACCTCCCTCAGTGAATCAATGTTCCTAGCCGTAAATCCTCTTGACTTTGACGGACAGCGAATATCGAATTGGAGAACGTTACTTTCGAGCTTCGATCCTGCGTCCCTCCCAGGAGAAACGGGTTCAGTTCGGCTGATTGGGAGCGCAAAGGGTCCCGGAACACTTTACAAGAGTTAGCAAGGTCCACGAACTCTGGTCTTTGGAATCAACCTTCGTTTCCTCAACTCATTTCGGGGCTGTTTTCCCCCGAGCGTGATCGGTAAACGTGGTACCTACTTACCAACAGCCATTGTCACAAAATACCCCCTCCCCTTGCCAGACACGTTCCTTTAGCTCTGGTAAAACTATTGCCCACGGAATTTTAGACCCGGCCAATGAAACTTTTACCTCAGTCCTTTCCGAATTGCTTTTGCAGATAAAAGGATAGAACGGTGAAATATTGGGATAGGGTCAGGAAAATATATCGTCGGTAAAAAGATGATTGCAGTTTTCCCTAAGTGCATTTGATGAAAGCATGAAGAAAGATATTTTGTCTAAATGAATTTCAGTAGAGGAATATCCAAATTTTTGTAGGTCAGGTCGAGAGATGAGTTAGATGAACTTGAGAAAATAAAGTTTCATTGAGAATGTACTGGCAACGCAAAATATTAGAGAGGAGAGTGTAAAAAAGAAGGAGAGTTAGAGAGCATGAGCTTTTTAGCCTATGACCTTTGAGATTTTTTCTAATCAATTATGTATCATTTTAGACCTTTCACTTTTAACGACTGACTTTTGAATCAAATCTTCATCCAATTTTCCTTTTGAACCCCGACACGACATATGAATGACCTTACGTTTTCAATTTGTAACTTATGACCTTGACTTCTAATCTTTCAACCTTATTCTCTTGCCTTTGATATCTCACATAAAACGATAAAAACAAGTTTCTGTTTAATTATACCAATTTTAAATCTGCTTTTAAAGTTAAAACTTCCTATCTGCTGGCAATCAACGTGAGCTATTTAAATTGTCAGTCATTCTCATTATTAACAAAACTTCTTTATAAATGTGAAAAAGACAGTAACTTTTAATTCCACTCCATAGGGTATTTTCTTCCCAAGACTAAATCGTATTATTTAAAAATAATTTCATTTATCTACCCCAAGGTTTAATTACTCGGATTCTTCATCTAATCTAGTCTTCAAGATTGCGTCGAGATTGAATGAGATTAAAAGGGATTCTAAAGGATTTAATAAAATTGCACGGAATTGCATGGAATTGAAAATTATTACATGGGATTTTTAAGAATTTAATGGGATCCTAAATTATTGCATGGTGTTGAATCAAAATTGCACGAGGTTACAAGGGATCCTAAAGGTTTGCATACGAATTCAATGGATTGTTTAGGATTTTAAAGAATAGCAAAACATTGAATGAGATATTAAAGGATACCATAGGATTGCAAATGATTGCATAATATGTTAAAG
Source organism: Belonocnema kinseyi (assembly GCF_010883055.1). Classification (NCBI taxonomy): domain Eukaryota; kingdom Metazoa; phylum Arthropoda; class Insecta; order Hymenoptera; family Cynipidae; genus Belonocnema; species Belonocnema kinseyi. Next base: position 67,852,237 of record NC_046665.1, read on the forward strand.
GATTGCATCCAGATTGTATAGAATTACAAAATATTTATAGTAATCCATGAGATTTTCGACGACTTTATAAGAGTTAATTAGATATGCATGGAATTGCAAAATATTTCATGGGATGGAAAAAAGATTGCATGGAGTAGCTAAAGAAGAAGAAAGTTTGGAATTATAAAGGATTGCATGGGATTGCAATATATTGCATCGAATTGCAAAAGATTGCATACAGTTTTAAAGGATAGCATGAAATGGAAAATAATTGTATAACATTTTTAGAGATTGTATCGAGATTGCATAAAATTACGATGGATTTTACATGAATGCAGGAGATTTGAAAGAATTGTACGGGATTTTAATATATGGCGTAAAATTGCAAAATATTGCATAGGATTTCAAATTATTGTATGGAATTGCAAAAGATAACATGAAATACAAGTATTTGGCATGGAATTTTAAAGGATATCACCGGATTACAAATAATTCTATGATGTTTTAGAGTTAGAGGATTTCATGAGATTGCAAAGGATTGTATGGAATTTCAATGTATTGCATGTAATGCAAAATATTGCATGACATTGTAAACGATTGTAAGGAACTGCTAAGCATTGCATAGGATTTTAAAGTATAGCATGGGAATGTAAAGAAATATATAGGGTTTTTATGGATTTACTGGGATTGTAAGTTAATGCACGGAAATGCAACAGATTATATGTAACTGCAGTAGATTGCATAAGATTTTAAAGGACAGCATTGGATTACAAATCGTTGTATTGTACTTTAAAGGATTACATAAGATTGCAAAGGATTGTATGGAATTTTAAAAGATTGCATGGTTATGCAAAAGATTGCATGCCTATGCAAAAGATTGCACTGAATTTTGAAGGATTGTGCATGGGCTTATATTGAAATTGCATAGGATTACAAGTGCTTCTAAGGATTGAATAAGACTGCACAGGCTTGTATGAGATATTTAAGGACTTCATAGGATTGCAAAACATTGCATCTAATTGCAAAAGATTGCATAAGATTTAAGAAATAATATGGGATTTCAAGGTTCAGCATTTAAGAAATATTCAAATTAGCAACTTTTCACTAACTCATATTTAGAGAGTATATATATATATATATATATACTTTGTTAGAGGTACTAGCGTATTAAAATTTTTTATTTTCTTATTATTTACATTTTTTTATTAACCAAATATTTAGAAATATATTTTGCTTCAATAATTTTCAAATTTAATGCAAATAATAATTTTGTAATTCCTCCTTTCATGGAAAAAATGATTACTTTTAACTCTATCGTGTGTTCTGCAGAATTACACAACTATTTATGTGAAAAACCTCGCCTATACTTCT
>NC_046665.1:67853686-67865622 GCF_010883055.1 Belonocnema kinseyi
TATGAAAAATTATTGAAATTTATAGAAAATAAATTTATTTGTGAGGAATATGATAAAGTTAAAAAATCAGTTTTTTGTAAAAAAAACGGCATTAAACAATTGTTAATTGCATAGTTCTTCAAGATTATTGAAGAAAATTATGCTTGTAAATATTTTTATGAATAAAAAAAAATAAATAAAGACCTCGAGAATTGAACACGAAATCTTCAAGGTCTGAAGCCGAATTCTGAAGGAGTTGTCACTTACGCAGCTTTGAATAAACTTAACCCTTTTCTAAAAGTCTCGTTGAGAATAATCCATAATTGGAGATAGGTAGCTAAGCATTACTTTAGCTGACAGTGCAGTAGTTGAACTGCTACGAAACAGGGATTGTCGAGTACAAATTACACACTACGGGCGGTTTTGGTCAGCCAATCGGCAGCAGCGATGTATTAGTCACGGGGATGAATATGATCAAGAGTGAACACTGGACATAGTCCTGAGAGTTGCAGAACGCGATACCAGTTCTAAATGATGCTGGGCTGACCTAAATGGCCCATAGAACTGCACAATTTGCATACAGCACTCTACCTGCCTACTTCGAACATCTGATTTCGGAAAAGAGGGTCGGAAGCTAAACCGAAATTGAGAAGCTAAATTGGGAAAATTTCATCCATACATCACAAAAATAGATAGTAAATACGTACTCAGGGAAAATGGAATTGACTCAAAATATTACATGGGCTAAATAAATGAGGCAGGATTAGATCCAGAAAAAGTAGGGTAGGTTCAAAAATAGACGGACGAAAAGTTAATCTTGATACGTTTGGATGATATAAATAATGTAGCAGGTCAGAGTATTATTTTAGTTTTTTCATTACTAGCGGAACCCACAATCATTTCCTTAGTTTTCCATTACCTAATATTAAACGAAGGGTCCCGGGGCAGAAGGGCGCAAGTGTCAAAACTCAAATTTGACAAGAGACACAAAAAACTTTCTGAATTTATCGAATTTAATTTCGTTTGAAAAGAAACAGGAAATTATTTCCGAACTACTACTTAGGTCTATCGAAAACTTTGTAACTCTTACTTATCGCTATCGAAGTATGACAGGAACATTCTAAAATAAGCCATTACCTCTGAGAAAATCCTTTTTAACTGCGCAGTAAAACAAGATGTACAACCTTTTTGTTTATTTATTTGAAAAAAATGGACAAAAAAGGAATTTTGAACTATTGCTTAGCTTTATTGAATCGCAAAAGAAACAGGCAAACGCAAGTCATTATTAAAAATATATGCTACCTACACATTCATGAGTAACAGTAAAATATTTAATTGAAGCCAATAAAAGGCAATTATATAATGAATTTAAAAATTCAATTTTATAAATATTTCGTTTGAAAAAATATACATTAAACAATTTTTAATTGAATACGTTGCAAATGAAACCCTTCTAGATTATGTGAGATTTAAAAAAAATGTTAATATTTCAAATGAAATGAAACGGGATTCAAGGAGAAACGGGAGAAATTTTATAGAGCTCTATAGTTCTATAAACAAAAAAGTTTAAAAAAGTTAATACTTCTTGGTTTTCTAAACTCCATTTACCATAAAATATATCATTGAAACTCGAGAAACATGTAAGGAGGCAAATAGAAAGCTCAAAGATGAAAAATTACGATCTTTTAAAACGTCCGAAAAATTATTTTGTCATAGAATTATGGAAAAAAATTTCAAGAAAATATTATTGATGTAAAAAATTAATGTTAAAAAAATTCAATTATCAACTATAAATTAATAAATTAAAATTTAAGAAAATAATAATTCAATATAATTATAAATAATTATTTGGATGGAGCAAAAAATTGTCCAATACATGCGTTTTATATAATTTTTATAGAAGAATCGAATGACGCTACTAGTTCTTCCGTATCTCGTAAATTCAAATTGCTAAAATAAAAATTGTTAAAGCAATTTCAAAGAAAAATTTTAAGGCAATGTTTGAAAAAAGAGGCACTGCGTATGGTTATACCTTGACAACCTTCAATTGAACTTGCATCATTTCTAAATAAAAGAGTCTAAAATTGAATAATTAAAAATTGGAAAACTTGAATCGAAAGGTTTAAATTAAAAAAATTTAAATTAGAATTTTCTAATTCAAATAATTTTCATTTCGAAGCAATTAAAATTGGACAATTTGAAATGGGAAACAAATTTAATGGTTCAAAGTAAAAGCTTCTGAAATTCAAGAATTTTATATTATTCTTATACTAAAAAATTATAATCTAACATGAAAATCGATTAGAACCAATTTTCTGAGGTCAAAAATCAAATACATACAGAAATTTGAGTTATTAGATCAAAGTTCGAATGTATTCTAAAAAGACACTTTTAAACTAAAAAATAATTTTATATGAAAAAAAAATTCTACTACAGAACATTGAAGCTTAAACGGATTCAATCTTCATTTAAAACTGAAAATTTTTTCAATTTTTTTCTTATACTTTTACCAATTTAACCATTTAAATTAGAAAAATTTAAATTCAAACTTTTGAAATGAAAAACCTGGAAATTTAGAGTTCAACATGGAAATTTAGAACTCTAATATTGTAATCATTCAAAATTAATGGAATTCTTCAATGGCTAAGGTATCAATTTCAGATAGTTGAATTTTGATCTATTTTGATTTCAAAGAACACAACTCCTAACATTTAAATTTCAAATCGTATAATTTTTATCACTTAACTTAGAATGATTATTAATTCCTGACATTTTACAATCAAATGTTTTCAAATTTTAAATGCTTCATTTTTTTAAATCTTGTATTAAAAACAGGAAAACTTAAAGATATTACATTGAAAATTAAAAATAAAGAATGCGAACTAAGATTTATAGTACAAATATTTGAAATTGCACAATCATCAGCCTTTTAATTGAAAATTCTTTTTTTGAGATGTGTTTGAGACTTTCAATAGTTTTGAACATTTTCAAATATAAAATATAATTCAATTTACAATGCATATTTCTAAAATCCTCTTATTTTTAGAGCCTGAATTTCAAAAATTATTGTCTTTAGAAAAAATATTATTGCAAGGAATTTGAGGTAAACGTTCCAGTAATCGTGACAATGTAATTCGTATGCAATTAGAATTAATTTGAATTAAACTTAATACTATAAAATTCTAAAATTAAATGGATTATATCATTAAATGTTACTTTTAATATATTTTTGACAACATATTTAAAATATAGCTACGTTTCACGATTATCGGGACCATCACGGTTACTGTAACATTTATCTGAATTTAAAAGATTTGAATTACAATTATCATAAACTGAAAATTGTGCAACTATTAATTCTTTTGATTTTATATTCTGCTTTTTCGCAGAATATAAAAAACAAGATAATTAGAAGCTGAAAATTGAAACTGAAAAATCTAGAATATTTAAATCTAAAATTATTAAACTTGAAACAATGATATACAAAGTGTTTTAATAGGTTTTTTTACAAAAATGTGATTTCTGTCAAAAGATAATTACTATATTTTTCATTGCTCAAAATTGAAGAATATAGAATATTGAGAATCTCTAAAGTTTAATTATATGATAGGAAAAGACGTCAGACAAAAAATACGCGAAAAGCCATTGGAAACATAGCAGCTACAACGTAAATAGAATGAATTAATGATAGATTATATAATGATAATTAATTAATGGTAGATTATATAATGATAATCATAATAAATGACGGTACACCAACCTATTCAGTTTCGATTTCTAAATGCCACAAATTCGAAATCGTTCAGCGAATAAACACATTTAATTAAAAGTACAATTAAACACTCTAAAAAATATTCCTAAATGAGAAATTTCCCTTGAAGTTTCTCTAACGCAGCAAGAAATAAAATTAAAAAGATCGAATTTTAACAAGATTTTCTATCTCAATTGCCAGCTCAACGAGATCGAGGTGTTAAAATTAACATGAACGACTTTAGTAGAAAAAAACCGAGAATGTTTACTTCCGGAGAAAAGAAAAAAGGTGAAAAGAGAAAGATAGAAAGAGCAATAATACGATAAAGCTCGCAAACTTCCTAGACAGTTATTTCCTGTGAAGGCACAGCGATAGTCAATGAAAGGAGAGTGTAGGATTAAGCAAAGGTATGGTATGCACTGTACACAGGGCGTTCGCGACAAGCTTAAAATCAGCCATTTAAACGGTGTCTCACGTTTCATTGCCGGTTAAAGTCTTTTCCCTTTATACCGCCCAGACTGCCGGCCGAATTGGGGGTCTACTCCTTTCGTATACTTTATCCTGCGTCCTTCATTCCCTTTCTAACAATATATCCTCTTCTTATTCGTTTTTGCCAAGCACCTCACTCGAATCGATACAATTTAACGATTTTGCGCCGATCCCATTCGTATTTATAGGGTTAGTTCAGCGAGCGCTGAAAACACTTTTGAAACTTGAGTTGATCAGCTGGGGATTGGAATAAGGCGGATTGGAATGCCCGGCTAGTGCTTTCAATGTAATAGAAGTAAAGTGGCAATCAGTTGTTTCTCAGTTCGTTGGCAATAATCGTGAGACGTGGTTCCATCGAGCTGGAGAAAATTTTTCGAGTTTTAATATAATTGGAATTTCAAAGATAATTGAAATATTGTATATTCAAAATATTTTTCCTAGGAGCACTGAAAAAACTGGGAGTACCAAGTGTTGCAGGTAATCGTTCAAGCAGGATAATGGTAAGCTTATGACACCAAACTGGAATAAACTTTCCGTGGTCGCAGGCCGATAATATGGTACCTTTAGCGGATTCCACTGGAGATATCTGCGATTCACGCGGAAAGTTTACCTCAGTTTGGTGTATTTACCTCGCGTTTACCCTACTTTACCGATTACCTGAAACATTTCATACCCTCAGTTTTTTATGTGAGGTACATGTTAGTATAAAGAATAAGTTAGTAAAGCGTATGGCAAGCTGTCTCCTGAACCCCTTCATTATTTTGCAATTCCCTATTATTTTTCTCTTACTCTCAACCACCTCTTACCTCTCCTTACTGCGTTTCCATCATTTTCAAAGGTTTAAGGTTAAATATAAGAGGTCAGAAGATGAATGTTGACCATCAACAGTCAAAGTTAAGATATATTTGATGGGTCAAGGGTCAAAAATTAAAGGTTAAAGGTGAGAGTTCATACGTTAAACCTCTCTATAAGCTTTTTATGTTCTCTTCTCCTCTCCACGCCTTGACTCCATTGCCTCCAAACATTACCTCTTTTGTCCTCACGTCGCTCTCACTCCATTCCAATTGACCTTTGACCCTTACCCCTTTCGCCCTCGCCAGTAACCTCTTTCCTTTGCTTTCCTACCCGTTCCCAATCTTTCTTCTTCCACAGGCAAATATCCTCCAGTGGAACTGCAGAATCAGGATTTGCGTTAGCGAATCGTCGCCAAGTAATAAAAAAAAATTAGCAGAAGACTCTAATTATCCACATGAGAACAAAAAATATAAGTAAAGGACGAAATGCGACAAAATATCGCCACCAGGAATTATTATCTGAAACATAAATGATCGAGAACACTCAAATTTGATTACTTTAGTCAATTTACAAGATATCAAAACCAATCTTGGTGGGTAATAAAGTAACAAGATTCTGTAAGTCTAGAAGATATTCACTGAAAACTGATGATATTCGCTGTAGTACAATTTTCAACAAAAAAAGATTCCCAAATAGTCGCCTGCAGTTTATTTAGTTGCAGAATATATATTTAAACTATCTGCTTTGTTTTTTGTGTTTAATTGAATTCTCTTTGAACTACTTTTCTCAGTTGTACTATCTAAGAAATTAGTTATTTAAGATAAATTATTAGTTAATGTAACTAAGACAAATTGTAAAAATGAAAACAGTTAAAGCAGCTATTCATCTTGGTTCCCTAAGACCCCAATCTATTTTTCTTAGTTAGCTTAAATGGTTAAACTAGTCAAACTTACTAAGATATTAGTTACCCCGAAATAAGAAAGAAATTGAGTCAACTATTTTCTCAAACTAACTAAACTTAGTTGAATATCAGGAACTTTTTTCAATGTTCCTATAATTATAAAATTTTCACAACTACATCTCATTATACGGTTCTACCTGTTAATCAGGATGAAATGAATTTGCGATTGCATCCCTTGAGTAAGGGAGAGTTAAAAACGTGATTTTTGAAATTCAGACGAAAGCCACGCTTTTACCAAATTGATTTAAACTAGTTTCTTTAGGAGGGTGTCATTATAATCTGAAATACATTTGTTCAAATTTGAAATATATTGATTTATACTTAAAAAATTTTAGTTTTAGTAATTTTTGAACGATGTGTAACTTGCAGACGCACCTGCAATCAAAACAAAATCTTCATTTAGTTTTAGGAAACAAGTGTAATTTCGGTGTAATTATTATGTTTATTTTCTAGACTTTTAACTGTCATATCAATTTCTTTTATTGCACAAGTAACTTTTTAATTAAAATTTTTTGATGCTTGGTCGTCTTGATTTTCAATTTCAGAATTTTAATATAAATTAAAACAGGAAAATCTAAACGGTTCTAAGAACACTTTTTGAAAACATGGAGTTTTCTTCCAAAATCATATGTTCTCACTTTTTAAAACTTATTTCAACGACAAAATTGGAATTAGAAAATTTTTACCCTAAAATTTAGTATTTCAATATTTAAAAATATATTAGAATCCTAAATAATTGCCTCAATAAGAGTGTGTAAAAATAAAAAATGAAATCCCATAAAAAATACTACGTGTGAACAATTCCCGACAAATACATAAATATTAATATTTTATTTATTGATGTGCAAGGTAACCAGAGTTGTGATATCGAGAAATAAATCCAAGTATGAATAGTAGAAATTTTATAAATGTTGGCGTTTTTTGATAAAGGGAATTATTTCATTGAATTATATCGATAAACAACTTTCTCAGTTTTATAAAGAAAAAAATAAAATGATTTTCTAAAGGAGCGAACAACATTTTTCTTGTCCTATTATTGTGATTAAATAATAGAGATAAGAGTGGCGACATAATAATAATAACAATTTGTAATATTACAGGCCCCCCTCCAAATTAAAACATTTTTTATAATACTCTAAAATATCCATTTATTTTTTTATGAAAAAAAAAATTGTGAAAATTCATTCATTCATTACATTGGACATAAATAAAATATTAACGACCAATTCCATTTCAAATCATGCAGATAGGTCCAGATTACGGTGTCAGAATGAATTGGACTTAAAATATATCATTTTATAAAAATATAATACGTTACATATCTGTCGAAAAATTACATTTTTGTTAATGCTCTATTATTCAAATGCTGCATTTTTCTACTGATTATGTATGTATAGTTGTTTTTTTTTTAAATAAGAAGGGAATCCTTGATTTATAAAATGATCTAAAATTATAACAATTTTTAAATATATCAAAAGGGCGGCTAAAAATATTGAAACTGGATTTTCCAAAAAATTATGTTTACAAATGTTCAATTTTAAAGGGAATATTGCTGAAAATGTGCATTGTGTTTGTGATAATTGCTCTTTTATAGGTAAAACATTTTTTCGGTAACAACGATTTTTTTATAAAAAATCCAAACTTTTAATTCTTACGTAAACGGCTAAGAAAAACTTACTTTTTCGTAAATTATAATTCATTTCAACTTTTTGTAATTTCCATGAAAGAAATTGGTTTTATTCTTATTCTTATATATCGATGGAACGCATCATTTTAAAAGTTGTGAAAAAATGTTTTGTAGGAATTTTAATGCTAAACAACCATGAACTTTTAACACTTACTCCTTTTCTTAGCATTTTATGCAAAAATGAAAAATTTTAATTAAAAAAAAATGTTCTATTGCTCAAAAAATGGTTTTATGAAAAATGTAGTGGACATTGGCAGTAATATTTTTAAAAAATTCAAATTTTAAATGCGGACTTTTTGAGAAAATCCAGTTTTAATATTAAAAATAGCCACCATTTTATCATTTTCTGAGATTTTCATATGCCCTTTGGATCATTTAATAGATCATGGGTTGCCCCGATAGTAGATATAAAAAAAAATTAATTAGCATAACAATACAACATACAAAAAATCTGTCAGTTTTCGACAGATTTTAACTATTTGAAGGTTGACTTTTCAATATTTCGTATAATTGGTATAATAGATTCATGTACTTGGCGACATTTTTCCATGTGTAGTATTTTCGGTGGACTCTTAATTACTCTAGGAAAAAAGAAACCGAATAGTTTAGGTTATTTTTTATTTTTAGAAGTGACGAGCGTTTATTCAGAGCAATGTTGAAGAGTTGATTTATTAAAATAATAAAAGTGAAAAAACTGGGAATAAAAGTTTCGCAATCTCCAAGAAATTGGTACTTCTTTATGTCCAGTTTAACAAATTGAATATTCCAATAGGTATAATTTTAACAATATATGATTACATTTGTAACATCTGACGTGTATAAAGATGACCCTACTTATTTTGGAAAAGGGTAACTTCCCGTATACGCATTCATATTCCAAAGATATATAGTAGTTTTTTCTATGGTGTGAATTTTTGTTTAAAGAAGGCAGAATATAAAACAGTTTCATGATTTTATGATGAAAAAGTTCTTTATGTAAACAACACATTTTTATCAAATTAAAGCTGAAAAAAGGGAAGCTTACTGGCAAAGAAATACTTAAAAAACCATCCCAATTTGATACACTTACAATTCAATAGTTTCTTAATTTGAAATCCTTAAAATTTAAGTTCCTATACATTTAATTTCATTGATTTATTAATTCAAAATCTAATAAATACCAACCGTAAAATATTCGAATTCATAAAAATGTATACCAAAGAATCCAAATCTGAAAAAAATCATATTTGTGAGTTTTCGAAATAAAGGTTAACAAATAGGAAAATGGCTTTGATCTTTAACGAAAACATTGATAAAAATTCGATATATAAGCTGCGAATCAATTAACCGAAAAATATAAAAGAATGAAAGTTTGAAAAAGACAAACTTTGAAAACCTTAAAATTAAAAATGAAGGAATATATTTCAAATAAAACAGGGTTCTAATTAGGCGATATGTACTTTTCCGTATGCAAAAAATAGTTTTTCGAAGAAGTTATGCGTATTTGTACTTTATGCTTTGTTTAAAAAAAAACTATTTTTTTAAACCTCTATAGCTTTTGACCTAATAGAGATATTTAATTTTTGTCTATTTTCGTTTTGTTTAAATTTATACTTTGTGACAGAAGATTTCTTGTGAGAATTATTCTGGCAAATTAACTCTTGTGGCCAAGAGAATTTTTTTTCTCAAAAGCAAATTTGCCATTCTTTCTCGCAAAAAATGACAGATACAAAAAATGCTAAGCTAAAATTTTGCACGTCTAAAAACGTTCTACTAAAAATTCATGTTGTCATTTTTCGTTCTTTTGCATTGCTTACGAAAAAAATAACATTTTTAGGGAAAAAAATTCTTCCGGTTTAAAAAATGGTTTAGCCCCGATTATACTGATAAAACGCTTTTCTTCTATTTTGAGAAGGAAAAAAAATATGCAAAAAAATAAAAAGGTACGATTTTCGAGAAAATATTTTTTATTTTTCTCTTCAAATTTTGAAAACATGAAAAAACATTTTCTGGAAAACCTCACCTTTCTTATTCTTCAAAAGATTTGTTTAAAAATTTGCTTTAAATAGAAGAGATGTATCCTATCAGCTTTATGCAGGATAAACACTTTTTCAGCTGAGATTTGTTGGCAAGAAAAAGTAGAAAATTCGATTGTGAGAAAAAAATCTCCTGACAACAAAAGATATTATATTTACCCAGCAAAAAATATAAGGGTGTGTTTTCTGAAAAAATCGACTCTTAATTTTTAGAGAAAACCCACCGCCATTTTGTTATTTTTAAACTCTTTTTTAAATTTCCGGCAGCAATACGAAATAAGTTATGAAGGTTTAAAGAAAAAATTTGGTATTTTTGAAGAACAAAGCATTAAATTCAAATACGCATAACTTCTTAGATTTTTTTTGCGAATCGGAAATATAGCTATCGTCTAATTTCCTGTAAAAACAACATATTTCGTCCTCGATAGATCCTGCGACTTCAAGTTCAGAATTCTGCCTGATTTGAAATGGATTCAATCAAATGCAAAATATGTTATTCCAAAAGCTTTCACGCTTGCCAATATAAATTTAAAGGCCTCTAAATTAGAAATTATTCCAAATTTATGTGTTCCAACTTTGAAAGTCTCGACGTTCTAGAACTTAACAATCTGGCAGAAACGCATTTGGAAACTATGTTATCGCTACAAATTTCAAATTTTTGTTTAAAAAGTACTTAAACACAAAAGCGTCCACATTTTTCAAAAAATGCACTCGGAAATTTAAATGTAGGAATGTTCCAAATTCGAAAGTACCAATATATAAAATTGTTTCAGAGTCGCTACGAAAAAGTTGTCAAATTTGAACTATGAGCTTTTCACTAATAGAACTTTATAGAAACAACTAAATACATGTTTTTCAATATTTCCCATCTAAAATGAAGTCTTACCGAAGCGTTAAGGCAAAAAATTGTAATCTCGAAATTTCGTCGTTTTTTTAAAGTTGAGCACTTTGCCTTTGAATAAATAAAGTCACACTTAAAACTATATTTTAAGAATATGATTATTCATAGTTTTTAATAAATAGTCTTTTCCCTCATCATTTTTATGTTCAATATAAAAGTCTTTAAAAAAACTGACAATTATTTTTGTTGCGCTCGTTTTGGCAATGTATCCACCATTTCTATTTTGATATTATTTTATTAGGAATCATCCAAAAAGTGTGTCAGACTTCTATAAGACGAAAATCGTAAGAAGGAATAAAATGACTGATTTTGTATTATTTCATAAAACATTTGTCAAAGTGATTATTTTCTAGTATCATTCTAAAATATGACTGTAAAGGAGGAGAGAAAAAACTTTGGGGGGGATTTCGATTTATAATTAAGTATCTTGAGAACTGAAATATTGATCTCTATTCACAATTTTCAAGTTTTAAATTTGTCCACTTAATCCAAATGATTTACATAAGCATAAATTATTCAACAATTGATTTTGTCATTTTTTCTTAATTTTAGTGTGCAAATTTGTATTTTGGGACAAAGCTGAAATTTAATCTATATTTGAATTTTCAATTCTGAACAAACAAAAACCGAAAAAGGTCACTGCGTTGAAATTTGAGCTATATTCTTATTTTCTACTACTGCACAAAAAGAACTGAAATGTTGAAACTTTCCTCAAAACTACTTCGATGAAAGTACTATATCCTAGTATAGTTTGAGAATATCTGCTGTCGTGTCAAAAGTCAGATGTGTGAACCAATAATTTTTCTATGTTTTTAATAATCAAAATCATCTTATGGAAGAACAATTTTTTTTAATGTTTGAATTTGAATGATTAATAGCTTTTTTTACAGAATACATTCTCTACAACAACGTTCTTGGCAATTTTAACAGTAAGTTTTTCCCTGGCAAAAATGGCAAAAACAATGTTGTTAAAAGACCATATTTTTCAATCAAACAATTATATTTAAAGATTATTTACTTACTTTTATCATTGGAAACAGAAAAGTTGTAGGGAATATTTTTCACAAAAAAATAAACGATGACTCATTAAAATTTGAGCATTTTTAGAAAAATATAAAGAAGTGACAGTAAGAAAAAGCTTAATTGCAAAAACTATTCTTAACATAATTATTTTTTGTGAGTTATAAACTTTTTTCAAAAAAAAAATTTTTTATTTAAGACACGACTGATAATGTCATTTCAATTCCTAAAATCATAGCTACAGAAACCGGATGTGCGCATAGATTTCCAAAATAAGATAATCGAAAGCATAGATAGGGCAACATGGGAGGACCGTATAAAAAACAAAGATTTAGAGG
>NC_046665.1:67865722-67870302 GCF_010883055.1 Belonocnema kinseyi
ACCTTGGCTATTAATGGACCCAAGTGGGGAACCTTACATAACGGCTTCGTGAGGTTCTTCGCTTGTTGTGATTGCTAGAGAGATTGATCAGCAACCTGGGTCAGAGCAGTGTTGCAGAACGAACGTGTTATTTGCATAAATAGCACGAGAATTCTGGATCAATCTGAAAAATCTCTATCCCATCCACACACTACTCCTTTCCCCTGCCGAGTGAGTCACGCCTACCCCGAAAGGGAAATGGCTTAATGGTGTAATAATAATAATAATAGCAATTTTTTTTCTCTGAAACCAGATTTTCGGCACGACAATTACCTTAAATTGTGGAAATTAATCAAATATCCTGGATTAAGATTTTCAATTTTTTAATCAACGCCCTCAAAATTGGTAAGCTCTTTAGTTTAAAATTATTTAAACTTGAAATTATGGCCTAGTACATTTTTTGAATTGAAAGTTCTAAAATTGACACGCATTAAAATTGAGAAGCCTTACAATTACGCATCTTTCGATGTAAATAAGATTTTCATATTTTTAGGCTTTTTGCATACATATTTCGAAATCAAGAAGCTTTGGAATGTCAAGATTACTAATAAGGTGAATTTAAAGCTAAAGGAATTTTAACTATTTACAGTTTTCTAATGCTTTTCTTAATTATACCATTTCCGATGTATTTCCTCTGAGATGTGGAATCTAGAAGACTTAGGTCGATAGATTGGATTCGTTTATCAAAATATTTTCTCACTAGAGGCACTTTTCTTTTGAAGATTCTTCTCACGACGAGATTATATTGTTTGTTTCTTATTCCAGAGGGATAGAAAAGAAGATTTAAAAACGCATGAGGAGCGTAGATGAAGCTACAACATCAGTAGAGCAGTGACTGCAGGCGCAAGCAGTAGTGGGATCAATCACTAGTCAGCCAACGGTAATCCGGCCGTCTGATATATTATGGGGCTATACTAATACCGCTCCTATTATTCAGCAGTCCGTCTAATCGAGTATGTTTTAATGAGATTACGCTACCCCTCAATAGTTTGCCTCCCATTAAATTATTTTATTCTGCAATTGCTTTACAAAAGCGATCGAATATCCTAACTTATTCTCTAAGCAATTTTTCAATTTCGAAATTGGGCCCATTTAAAAATCATTTTACGCTATTTTGAACATGTTTTCAATCTCTCCTCATCATCGTCACAGATCACCGCACATATCCACCCTCTCTAGGTTCAAGTCACAAATACGAGCACCCCCCCCCCCTCTATTTCTTTAGGTCTCAAATATTTTTCATAGGCCAAAATGTTCCTAAAACAGAGAAAATAGGGTTATTTTTCAAGAAACGACGGAATAATAGGGAAGTCAATTTTTTAAAATAAAATAATGTAGATACCACATTTAATTGAATTTGAAACACTTAACACTCTTAGGTCATCACTTCGAAATATATTCCATTTTCAACTAAATATTTTTATTTATAACCAAAAATAATTATCATCAAAAAAGATTATCTACAAAATTAGATGATTTTTCAATTCAAGAAGAGGAATTTTTAACCAGACGGATGAATTTTCTATGAAAAAGATTATTCTTGTACCAAAAAATGAGAATTTTCAACAAAGTACATGTGTTTTGAACTAATGATGAAATCGCTGATTTTATTATTTTAATGATGAATCCTAGGAAAAAAAAATTCATTTGCAATAAATTCGTTTAATCTTTAACTAAGTAGATTAAATTTAACCAAACAAGATGAATTCTCGAAAAAAATATAATACTTTGTATTTCAACGAAAATTTTCTTTTAAATAAGAAAACGTTGAGCTCATCGAGAAAGACCAATTTTACAACAAAAAAAAGGAGAGTTCTCAATCTATCACTTTTTTAAACCAAAAATGATCAAGTTTAAATTTTCACAATCTTAAGATTAATCAATATTTAAATTATTAACTTAAACCAGTAGATAGACAAAATTAACATCTAAAATCATTAATTAACTCCGCTGGTCAACGACCCTACACTAATAATAAAAAAATAACTTTCATGTTTGAAAAATTAGTAAAATATTACAAGTATAAGGAATGAAGTTGACATCCAAGCTGAACGTGCTCGTAGTTCAGTTGGTAGAGAATCAGACCGGCAATCTGAAGGACCTGGGCTCATATCCAAGTGGAGCTAGAGAGCATTTTTTCACAACATTAAGATCAATCAATATTTTAATAATATTGATTTAAACCAGCACACAGACAAAATTAACATCTAAAATCTTTGATAAAGTTTCTATCAAAAGAGATTAATTTTTCAACAAAATAAAAGTTTACAACTGAAAAAGATTTTTTGATCAAGAAAAAAAATGTCAACCAAATTATGCACATTGAAGTTTTTATTAAAAGATAAAGATTTAAGAAAAAAAAGAATTTTGAACCAAAAACGATGTTTTGTTCCAGAAAGAAAAAACATGTTTACCAAATTATTCAATTTTCAAGTCCAGAAGACGAATTTTTGACCAGGCAGTTGATTTTTTGACACAAAAAATTATTGTCAACCTAATAGTTGAATTTTTTGCTCAAAAAACAAATTTTGACCAAGAAAGTTAAGTTTTCAAGTTAAAAGGTCGAATCCTTTGAAAAACAGTTGATCGAATTTTCGTACATAAAAGATTAAACCCCAGTAAAAAATAGTTGTTTTTTCAACAAAATAGTTTCCTTTTTTTCCAAACAGGCGAACTTTTGAGAAAATATTAAGTTCAATTTTTAAAAAGAAATGTTCATTTTCAAACAAAAAGGTATATTTTCGATCAACAAATATAATTTTTCAGAAATATCCAGAAAGAGGAATTTTCCAGAGAATAATTAATTTTTCTAAAAATAGTTGAAACCTTGACCTAAAAGATGAATGTTTATCAAAATACGTTTAAGAACCCAACAGTTGCATTTTCAACGTAAAATGTATACCTTAAAAAATAGAAATAGTTACATTTTGAGACAAAAATTAATTTTTAACAAAATGGTTCAACTTTAAAAAAAACAGTAAAATTTTTAACCAAACGAGATGAATTCTGTACCAAAAGTAACTTAACTTTGAAATACAAAAAGTTGTATATTAGTATTAAGTTCTATTAAATTCCTTGCGTTTAGACGAAAAACGAGAGAAAGAGGAAGTATCTTGAAAACAGGGAGAAAAAGAGGATTTCTATAAGAAAAAGAGAAGCGTGGAATAGAGAAAAAATGTGAAATCTGTAAACAACTAAATTAAATCAAAAACGTTCAGATATAATATTTAGATACTTTACTATTAAAATATAATCACTCATTTACTTTTTTTGTGCTTTTAAAACCCAATTTTATGCATATTTTCAATGTATAAAGTCACATTCTGCATTAAGTCTTACTCCGTACGTCACAAATCGTCAGAAAATCTAATCACCCACCCTATCCCTGGCACCTGTGCAGAAATTTTGATGGGGCGCCGGTCGGGCCCCGATCGGGAAAAATGTGGGGCTGATGGGTTAATCAGTCTAGCGCCAGACCGTCAATGAAACGCCCTACCCGACATGGCCCAGATCTGGACATTCAAAATGAGGGCCCGACCTGGCCCAGATATGGCCCCTTTAATTTTTTATTTCTATAATTGGTAAAATTTCACAAGTTTTTATATTAATATTTTTTCAACTTTGTTTTTTACAAAACTTAAATTTTCAATATTCTACATTACATATCTTAATAAATTATATCTCATTTTCAATATTCTAAATTACATTATCTGTTTGTATTGCTTGGATTTATCAATAAGAGTTTGCATTTCCAAGAAAACTATTATGCTTTGACAAACAATGTTCAAATTTAGAGCACACACGCACACACACAAATGAATGTCAATTTATATATTTTTGAATCTATAAGGTAATCTTTATTTCCACAATATTAGCAACAAAATATAATATTCTAAAAAGCTGAAAAACATTTTTTTATTTATATAAATAGTAAATGCGCTCAAAATAACAAGGCCTTCCTGAATGCATTGCTGGGAATCTTCAGAAGCTAAAAATGAATTGTGATATTGATTCTAGCGAATTAAAGCTAACCATTTGTCTTCATTGCAGATATAAGAAATCTCACAAATAATTCTGTGATTCCGAAATCGACATCTACTTTTGCTCTACGTGGTTCTGACGCGAGTCAGACCATCTGCCCCCTTTCGATCACATGTGGAAAATCCGATCGGGCCCAGATCGGAACTCGGCAGCATTTTCAGATTATCAAACTTTTTAAAATTTTTTCATTTAATTAAAAGGTTTTCAATTTTGGAAGCATTGAAATGACGTATTCAAACTCGAAAACTTTTAAATTTTTATGGTTTCAAACAGAGTTCTTTCCAATCCATGAGCGAGATAGAACCTTTCAATATGCATACACTCGAACGCAGAACAAAAAACAAGTGGTTCGTTAACAGCACCTAATTGGTTTCAAGTTTTCGGTCGTATACTAGAAAATCTCGAATCCGAGATGTATTGCGAAGAGAAGTATCGACGCCGACGTCGCCGCCAGATCGATTTTCAACAGGAATAAGTAAAGGAACCCTGAGAAAAGTTTT
>NC_046665.1:67870312-67888125 GCF_010883055.1 Belonocnema kinseyi
ACCCTTTTAGAACCTAGATGTTTCTTTTTAGAGTCACCACTCCTCGAGACGAATACCGTCCGGTTTGTAAAAGTCTCTAACTTAACTTCTCCGCCAGGAAATACGCCTGAAAAAAATACGTATACCTATCTCTCTGGAGTGGTACATTTTTTTTTAATTTTGCAACGCATCGTCGACTGGTGCTGATGTCTTTCATTAAAACGTATTTCACCCAACGGTAATTATGCGTTTAATTATTTAAGCCGGTAACTCCGCATTCATTAAGCTTTAATCTACCTACTTCCAGCATCCGCACTTTTTTCTGCAAACTCAGTAAATACGAAGTATAATTTTGATGTAATTTTTATTAGAAAATAAATAAAAGTATTAACAACTAATTATGAATTAAAAAATACACTGTTGAAGTTTATAATTAAGGAACGAGATGATTGTAAGAAATTAGGCATTTAATTAATAATTTAATTGATGATAAACCTAAATACTTGAAAATTTTAATTATTCGAAACTTTCACGCGAAGATTTTTTTTCTTCCAAAAAGCGAAGTGATTTTATAATTTTTGTGTGACCCCTAAAGGGAAATAGGTTACCATAATCAAAGACTCATCTCAGGAGAAGAATTTCACGGTCAGTTTTCTTCAAATTTAAGTGTCTTGCTAAAATTTAAAAATATTTTTCTGAATCCTTGGAGCATAGCTTCCAATAACCGAAAACCAAAAAAGAATTGTTTATCTTTTTTTTCTTAGAAAATTCAACTTTTAGGTTCAGGAGCGGAGTTTCATGGTCAATTTCTTCCAAATTTTATTGTTTTTCAAAAGCGAAAAATTTTCCTGTAAATTTTTAAACAAAAAGTTGAGTCTTTCAGAAAAAAGTTCAGTTCTGAACCAAAAAATATAATAGTTGATGCTTCAGAAAAATTTTTTTATTTCAAATTAAAAATAGTCAAATTTAACCAAAGAAACCAATTCTTAACGAAAAACGTGATTATCAACCAAGAATTTTCCTATAAAAAAAAGATGAATTTGCAATCCATGTGGACGAATTTCTTAACTAAAAAATTATATTTTCAATAAAGTTTTTAATCTTTTGTAAAAAAGATAATTATTACCCGAAAAAATCGACTTACAATTAAATAGTTAAACTTTGGAGTAAAAGGACTAAATTTTCAACAAAATAATTAAATTTTCACCTAAACAATCAACTTCTATCAAATTTCAACTTTCTACCAAATAGTTAAACTTCCCACAAAAAAAGATTAATTCTCAACAAAAAACGTAACAATTGGTATTTGAAACAAAAATATTTTAATTCTACACCAAAAACAGTTGAATTTAACTAGAAAAAATCAATTTCCAATAAAACAATTGATTTTCTCAACCAAAAGAATTTAATGTTTGAACAAAAATTGAACTTTTAATTAAAAAAGATTAAATTTCTATCAAAATAGACAACATGAAACAACAACTAAACAACATGAATTTCCAACCAAAAAGTATTTTCTTTCAAGGAAATAGTTAAAACTTCAATCAAAGGGGTAGATCTTTAACTAATCAAACGAATTTGAAACAAGGTAGTTGAACTTTCAACAAAGGACTTAAATTTTCAATTAAGAAGAGTAATTTTCTATTAAGAAACAAATTTATATGAAAAATACATCAATTTTCAAGCATGCAGCTGAATTGTCACCTACAAATGATTCATTTTAGACCAAATATGGAATAGTTAAAGAAATTAATTTTCAAAGATAATGAACAAATTTCGAACAAAAATGTGAAATCTTCAACCAATAAAATTAAGGTTTAATAAAGAAAATGCATTCACAATTAAAAATTATATATTTGAATTTTCAACCAAAAACTATGAATTTTTTGCCAAAAACTTATTAGTTACATTTCCAGTTAAGAAAAAGAACTTTTAAATAAAAAAGAAAGAATTTTCAACAAATTAGTTAAATTTTTTACCAAATAGTAGAATTTATTACCAAGATAGATGAATTCTGAAGTAAAACTATAGTAGTAGACTTTTGAATTGAAAAGAGTTAATTCTTAACGAAAAATAGTTGAATTTTCTTATTCAGTTCTAGTGCATCAGTTCGCCTCCAAGCGAAAAACGGAAAAAAATGTAGAAAAAAGAAAGTATTTTACAAACATGGGAATTCTTTAGACAAGAGGAAAAGAGTTTTACAGGGGAACAAGTATAAAGTCTGAATTTGGATGCTTTACTTGTAAAATAAAATCGCTGATTTACATTTAATTAATAATTTCACAAAATTATTATTCACACTTATATTTTTCATGTGCGATGTCACATCATGCGTTAATACCTCCCTCCCCCCTTCATTCATCGCAGAATCTTTCCCCCATAAAAAAGTGTTTCCCACACGAAACTTAATTGTGTTAAAAAGTATAGTTAGACGGTTTTAGCGTTTCATAACTCAAACGATGTTATCAAGAAAAAGTCCGAGAAAAAAAAGGTTTGTTTTCCTTCTCACTTTTTGACTAACGGAAGTGCATTTCTCTATCTAAGCACTTTTATCTTCTGACGACTTTCGCACAAGTTGCGGGAGTAGCTTGTGTGCTTCTTTCATGGCGACGAGCTTTTGTCCCGTCGAGGAAAGACTCGCGGATGAATCCCCTCTGGGACGAGCAGACTAGAGTTCTCACAATTTCAGGAAAACACTCACCACGAAAGTTTTTTTTTGGACTTTGGTAACTTTCGTTTCAGTCATGAACCAAGAGTCGATCCCTACGATCCAACACCAACAAACGAAGCGCTCACGTAGAAAGCATAAAACGTAATCGAAGAATCGTAAAAGTTTCAATTTATCGATTATTATCCTCTAAGCAATTTACACCTCGGTACTTAAGATAAGAATCGTTTCCGTATTCTTGTCTATAAGACGACTTGAAACGCTCGCAGGGATAAAGTCTTTCACGAATCATAAATTATTTCCATAAATATCGAAGTAATAAAAATGAATGGCTTCTGCATTAAAAAAATACATTAGTAAGTCCTTAAACGTTGCTACAGTAAATAAAATAATTTAAATTATTTGTTCGCGGAAGAAGAATAAATATTGAATCAAGAAAATGTTGTTCCAACTATGGATAATACAATATTTTCTTGATCTAGTAAAATATTTCTTGTTTTAAAAAATGTGCTGAATTGAAGAAACTTCATTTTCTACATTCAATTACTTTTTCTTAAGACATAACAAATTTTTTTGGATCGTAAAAATATTGTATCGATTTATTGGTACCAATATTTTGTTGATTCAAGGTAAGATTTTTTCAGTCTTCTAAAATATTCGGAAATGGTAATTTTCTGAACAATTTGTACTTAAAAGTTACGTTTTCACTTTTATGCATATTTCACTCCAAATCTTGGAAAACCTAGAAAAACTAATAGAAATTTTGGAAAACCTAAAATTTTCTAAACCCAAACAACTTTACTAATACCATTTTCGAATCAGAATACAGAATTAATATTACCACAATTTAAATAATTAAATATTTTTGGTATAGACAATTAAAACATGGTGTGCTTGCTCAAAAATAATGTTAAATGTAGCTTTGACAAACTGATGATTAGTGAAAAACACTGACATAACTTATTATTGTACAAATATTGTAAATATTCTTTGAAGTCTAATAATTTTTAAATAAAAAAATCAATTTGATAAAAAAATAATATTAACATCATATTAGAAAAAAGGATAGAAATTATAAATCTTCTTTCAAATCTTATATTTTTTGTTTAAAATAATCGATTTCTTGTCAAAAATGTTCAAATAACTTAAAATTGTTCCAAAATGGTCAATTTTCTTTAAAATCTATACCGTTTTCTGAAGTAAATGAGCCAATAACCCGAAACTTTTCATAAATTTGTAAGCTTTTTTAAAATTCTATGATTTTTTAAAGAAAAATATCAGATTAAAACGTAAAAATTTTGAATTTGCTTATATATTTTAACTAAAAAAGTTAATTTAAACATTTTTTTTAAGTTTCAACTGAAAATGATGCATTATTTAATCAACTAATCGAATTATATATTATAAAAAATATATATTAAACTTCAACCAAAACAGTTGCATTTTCAACCAACTAATTGAACATTTTCGAAGATAATTAAACAAACAAAATACTTAAATTCACAAAAAATTAGTTGAACTTTCAACCAAACATTTAAATTTTTAACATAAAATTTAATTTTTATTCAAGAAAGATGAATTTTCAACCATATAGCTGAATTTTTGACAACAACTAGCTAAATTGTCAAGCAAAATAGAAGAATTTTTTGAAAGACAGTTGAATTTTCAACTTAAAAACAAATTTAACCTATAAAGGTGAATTCTCGACAAAAAACATAATAGTTCATATTTTATCCAAAAAAGATAAATTTTTAATAAAATACATGAATTTTGAAACAATAAATGACGTCTATATACAAAAAGATACAATTTTAATCAAAGAAGTTGAATTTTCAATGAGAAAATATGAATTTTCACAAAAATAGTGAAACTTTTCACCAGAAAGATAATTTTTCGACAAAAATAATTTTTTAACAAAGTGTTTCAATCTTCAACCAAGTAGTGAAATTTTTAAACCAAAAAAGATGAATTTTCTACAGAATTTTTTAAAAATATTTCTACCAAAAAAGATGTTCAAAATGGTTGCACTACTTTTTTCTGATAGGATGAATTTTTTGGTTTGGAAATTATTAGTCCGGGGAATCAAAAAAAGTATTTTTTATTAGTTTGGCTGCCAACTTCTATCACTGTTTACTCAAAGTTTTTAAGCGTTCACCATTCCACCTTGGAAGCTTTCAGATTTAAATGGAATTACAGGAATTCGAAAATTCCAAATTTCAAAACATGCAATAATAAATCACTGCATTAAGACCCCGGATATGCAGAACCCCTGTAGCTTCGCAGAGAGAATAATCCGGCGAAACCGGAAATAGACGATGCGTCATATGATGCGCGAGGTAGTAATTTTTCGCGGGATTCGTTCACTGCTCGGTTGAGAAATTATGTTTAAAACTTAAATTATTGCGCGCAGGCACGTAAATGAATATTCCCCTGTCTTTATAAAAGAGAGCTCATACTATCGTCCTGCTGAAGAAACTATACAGTTCTTGAATAATTGCACATGCTTTATTCTGGAAAATTGCGCAGTTATTCTTATTAAAAATCTGATACGAATTAAGAAAAAATTGTGCTTTTAACACACTAGCGCGGTTAGATTGAAACTTCCGAATTATTAAAAAATTATTTAAAATATTATAAATGTTTTATAATAGCGCTTTTAGATGAAAATTAGTATTCATGAAAAATAAGAAGACTTAATTTCTAAAAACTTCTAATATTCCCGGACATTAGCAATTTAAAAAAACACTGAAAAAATGGCTAGTTGGACCAACTGTTTCGCTTGTAAGATATGGCACTGCTATTTTGTTAATTGGGACAACCATTTAATTGATTGCTGGTACTAACTGAATAGTCAGTGCAACTAATGAAATTGTTGAACG
Organism: Belonocnema kinseyi; assembly: GCF_010883055.1. Classification (NCBI taxonomy): domain Eukaryota; kingdom Metazoa; phylum Arthropoda; class Insecta; order Hymenoptera; family Cynipidae; genus Belonocnema; species Belonocnema kinseyi. Next base: position 67,875,839 of record NC_046665.1, read on the forward strand.
AACTAATAAAATAACAGTGTCAACTAAGAAAATGTCAGTTCCATATCTAACTAAGTAAATAGTTGGCTCAACTAAACATTTTTTTCATTGAACATCATCATCAAAATTCAGAATTTTTTCAACAATTTTAAGTTACATAATTGTTTTACGTCGTAAAGGGTTATTTTTAATTAGAAATAATTAAATTTCAAAGATTCAAACATTTTTCACAATTTACGTTTTTCTGTATTGTCAGCGTTTTTGATTGAAAATCAATTAAATTAAAGTCATTGAATTTTAAAGGTTCATAACTTTCTTACAATTTTAGGTTAAGATAAATTCAGTCAAAAACTGGTATTTTACGTATTTCAAACAAGAAAGTATTCAAATTTAAATAAGAGTTATATATTTGTAACATTTGTCAATTGTATAAGCGTTTTTCAAGGCAAGTTGTTACTTTTAATAATAGATTGGAATTTAAATAAACTTTATAACTTTTTATAATTTTGGATTATGTTAGCTTTATACACCAAAAATTCATATTTTCAAACAAAAACGATTATAATTCTTAAAAGATTGAGAAGTAGCGATTTTTGTTTATTTTAGTATTTCTTGTCGGAAATAAGCATTTTTAATGATAAAAAATCATTATATATCAGACAAGATTTGCCACTTTTGAACAGTTTCGGTTAATATTAAAATTTTCGCAGAAAATCGGTTATTTTAAACAGAAAAAATGAAACCTAAAAGAAAACTTAAAATCTTAAATAATATTTTGTAATTTAGTGTTAGTGTGTTTTATTTAAAATTACTATTGTTTACAAGAAAATCATTAGATAGAAAAATGTTATATAATTATGCTGAAGTTAATATTGATATTGCCCTTGATTTTCTTTTATTTTATTTTAAATAATACAATAGATACTGGGAAATATATAAATAATGTATTAACATTAATTTTATATCTCAATTTAAAAATTTTATGAGACTGAAAAGACGACATAGCGCGCACAACTCACGTGTTTATTTTCTAGTTTAAATAAAAAAATTTTCTATTAGCAGTTGAAATGGCTTTGAATTTCATTTTTCGATTTACAAATTCGTTTTCTGAAGAAAAAATATGATTTTAAAATAAGACGTGCGAATAGGCTTTTGAATTTCAAATTTTTTAAATATTACGGAGTTTCAGAATTTACATGTTTCAATTGTAAAAATCTTAATTGAATGAATTATAAAATCACTTATGCCAATCAATCATTATTATTCGTACTATTAATCAACTAGGATTAATTTTTCTTCAAAATTAATGAATGGAGATCTGCTTTTTTACAAGGATCCGAGTAAAGGAACTTAATATGTACATGAGCTATGAGGAATTCGATATCAAGAATTCGGCCTGCTGTATAACCGAGGTCCCCATGAATAAAAACATATCTGCGCATAGCGGTTTTTTTTATTATCAGAATCTGAGGACTGACACTGTCCCCACCCGAGTATAAATGCTTCGACTTCAGTTTGGCTTGGTTATGTCTTGAGTTCGTCTCCAAGACATCAATGCCTGGCTGCGTCTCAAAACTGAGCCGAAACATAGGCCTTCGTCTTACTTTTATGGCCACGACAGGTATAACGGCGTTTACTTGTTTTAAGTCGAGCCTTATCTTGGCTGAGATTATCGAACCTTTTTTGGCTCATAAATAAGATAAAAATTAATGAATGAAAAATTTGTAATTATTAAATTAGTTATTTTTAATTAAAAAATTCAGATTCGGTGGGTCTGAACGAGTATAACCCTTACAAATTTTTTTCAAAAAAATAAAAAATGTAGCTTTCTAGAAGGATCTCCTAAGCTGTTAGAAATACGTGAAAACAAACAGCATTTTCGGCAGCATCATCAAACAAGTATAATACAAATAACAATCCGTAAATAAGTTGATTTAATATATATATATATATTTTATAAAAATATACAAGATTGTTTAACCATTAACAAGGGTAAGCTTTTATGACTGTTAGAATGACCCTTTTTGTTAGGGCAGGTATACTCTCGAAGTTATAAACTGCACGTGCTGGATTCATAAAAATTCGACTCAAGAGATAAATTTATGTCTTCAAGGCATAAATTGAAGTCTGGCTCCGTTTAAAAACTGAGACATGCTCAAGTTGACCTTTTCGACTTCAGCATGTCTTGATTGGGGACAATTGAAGTCGAACTCAAGTCGAAGCATTTTTATTCGGGTATTCCTGGATTTTTTGTAAATATGCTACAGTTTTGTGCATATGTACTGTGTCTTCATGAGGAATTCTTTAAATCCGATGTGGATATTATACTTGATAACTAATTTTCTCGAGATTTAATTTCAAATTTTAATAATGAGGAGCATAGTTAAATTCGTATTTTCATTGTGAATCTACCGATATAAAAATTCATTTTTGATCAAAATGAAGTTGTACATACACTTGGGATCGAAACCAAATCTGCTTTCTCATGAATAGTTTCATGCACCGAAATCAGAGCATGAAGAAAGTAGCAAATAAAAATATGATTTCCAAATTATCTTGTTTCCGCCTTATTAGATTTCCTCATTTTTCTCTGTACTTTTTATACCACTAGGGACCAACATATTTCGAGGTTTTGGAATTCCTCATTAGGGATTATTTATAGGAAAATTAAAGTTATGAGTATGATATGATTCATGTACTGGTTTTCACCAATAATTGGAAAATTAGACATAGCTTTCTAATAAATAATCCCTGATAAGAAGGTCTAATTTGGTCTCGAAACAATCCCTGGGTTTGTGTTGAAGACCGCTGCAAGAAAAATCCGAAACCATGCATATATCCAGGTTTTAGTGTATCCTTTCCGATTCATAAGAGACAAATTACACAAAAAAGAAATGAAGACGACGAAAGAGTAAAGAGTCAATCAAAGCGAACCCCTCAATCCTTCCTTAGTCTTTGCGGATTGAGAATTACACAAAAGAATAACATAAAAACGGAAAGAAGAGGAAGAAAAAGTAAAGAGTCCATCAAAACTAACCACTCATTCCTTTCTTATTCTTTCTCCGTCAGGCGGAGAAAGAATAAGGAAGGAGTGAACAGTTAGTTTTGATTGACTCTTTAATTTTCCTTTCTTTTCTTTCATTTTTGTGTAATTTGTCTCTTGTAAGTCTGAAAGGAGGTAGACTAAAACCTGGATTCATGCACGTTTTCAGACTTTTCTTGCAATAGCCTTTAAAATAAATGCAGGGAATCCAAAATTAAATATTTAGGGCGGTGTGAATCATTTGAGGTTGAATAGGCCGCATGCTAACAGCTGATGCATCAGACTTCTTGAGGGTAATGCCTGCTTTTTCGCTACGCTACTGTTGGTCACACATTACTGAGCACTGGCTCCTTTTCAGTCCCGCGATCCCCGCATCACAAAAATACTGAGGCCTGAAATTCTAGGAACTCCATAAACCCAGCTTACTTGAATGTAGAGTTTATTGTACTTTAGAAATATTTCCAGGGGAAAGAGTTATATATAGTTTATATGTAGCAGAGAAGACAATAATATTTCTCATTTGTTTTATAAATTTTCTGTATAAAAAACTGAAAAATATCAGTATTTTGTCCACTAGATATAACCTATATTGTATAACCTTTTCACCAGTGTTATTTTGATTTGTACATTTTTTCATGCCTAACTTCAGTGCATAAACCTATTCATAAATTTCGATCTTAAATTATTTTTCTCAATAGAGACACTAAGCTCAAGATTTGTTCCAATCTTCAGGGTTTGCTTATGAATATTTTTGAGAGTTCTTTTAATTGCGGCCAAACAATTGTTACTTTCATTTTTCGAAACAAATCGTTTCATTTAAATGTTGTACTAAATAGGTTTTAAATATTAGAATTTTTGTATGTCTTCATTTTTTCTTATATCATTTCCCATTTGGCAAATGTAATTATCTGAACAGATTAGTTTAGAAGCAACCACAAAACCACAAAGTTCTACACTTTGTTCATCAGGACGGTAGTATAGTAAGTCACCCTCTTAGTTTCTAGAGGCAGAAAGAAGAGAGAGGGTGTTTTGAGAGGATCGGGAGTGGAACGGCTGAAACAGAAGCGAAGAGCTGTTCGAGTGGAGGACCAAGAGGGTCACCTGCTGGGTCACAAAGGAGGGTGACAATGACTAGCTCTTCGGAAATAAGCCCTTTGGTGTTCCGAGGGTCCAACCGATGTCATTTCAGATAAGTTCCTCATCGCCTTTCATACCCTCCTACCGACTCGCTTCATCGAGCCTCCCTGCGTGTACACTAGACAAGAAAGACATCATAAAATGAGGAAGATGAGTCGAGAGTTGCTTACGATCTCAGGTTATCCTCCTGTAATTACGTATGCCTTTTTTAGCAAACTTGTCTCATCCAGATTTCAGGGAGAAAAAAAGCTCGAAAATAATTAAAATTCCAACAAAAGAGTGCAAAAGACCGAATGTCGAGGAGGAAACAACTTTGGTAATCTGCTGAACCTTTTGGTAATTGAAACTAATAATCCAGAGTAATTCTAGTAATCCAGAACGATCCGGAATTATGCACTTGTAATCCAGGATAATCCCAGTATTCTGAAGTGATATAGATGTTATCCAATATAATTGAAGAAAATTGGATTAAACAACTTGCAACCCGAAGTAATTTAAGTATTTCGGATCAATCCATTTGTAATCCAAAGTAACCCACTTGTAATTTGGAGTAATCCAATTCTAATCCAAAATAATTTAGTTGTGATCCTATGTAAACCACCTTTGATCCACAGAAATCCAGTTAAATCGAAGTAATTTAGATCATTCGAGTAATCAACTTGTAATCAAATGTAATACAAGTAATTCGAAGTAATTGACATTACCAGTCTGAATTTCACGTTCATCTCTTTTTTGATGATTAAGTACTTTTAATTTAAATTATGTCTGAGCAACAATTTTTTCTCTTGAAGGCAATCGGTCTATTTCTTAATTTTTAAGTGAGCCTACATATGAAAAATGTTCCTATCACAGTGCAAGAACTTAAAATTGTTACAAAAAGTTGAAAGATTTCAATATTATTTGTAATAAAAACAATATTTTTGTAAAGATATGAAACATATTACCATGAAGTTTTTATGAAATTGCCTCAAAATATTATTCGATAAACTTTTATTCTATTTTGTTTTGACTATTTTTGAAATATACACATATAAACATTGATACATTAGCTTCAAGCTGGGCGCAAAATCCAGACCGGTAGTGTACATAGTTTTTTAAATAGTTTAAAACTATTTGGTAAAAATTATCTTTCTTATTATGTTTCGACATGGACAACATGAACTATTCCATTTTTTGTTAAAAGCCAATCTTTTTTAGTTCAAAATGTATGTATTTTGTTGAGAATTCTTTGTTTTTGGTAGAAAATTGATCTTCTTGTTCGAAAATTCATGTTTTTGGAAGAAAATTCAACTACTTTGTAAAACAATAATTTCCAGAAATTCGTCTTTTTTGGTAAAAAAAAATAACCATCTTGCTGAAAAATTTAAATTTTTGTTGAAAATTTAACAATTTTGGTGAAAAATTTAACCATTTTGTTGCAAATTCGTTTTTTATATTTAGTTTGTTAACTAAAAGATTAGAAATTCATTTTTTATTCTTAACTTATTTTCTTAAGTTGCAAATTCAACTATTTAGTTAAAAATTCATGCATTTTGTTAAAATGTTGTCATTTTGGTAGAAAATTACTCTCCTTGCTTGAAAATCCATCATTTTGGTTAAAAATGCTTTTTTCCTTCTGGTTGAAAGGTATTCTTTTTAACTGCAGATTTGATTATGAATTATTCATAATGTATGAATTCATGAAAAATTTATATTTTTCTTTAAAATTGCACTATTTTGGTGCAAATACTACCGATTTTGTTGATAATTCATTTTTTAACTGAAAGTTTGAGTATTCCATTTTATATATTTTTTCATGAACAATTTTTTTAGACTTGAATTTAACTATAATCGATTTATTATGTGGAAATTCATGGAAAATTGATATTTTTGTTAAAAATTGAAATTTTTTGTGAATAATTCACCCATTTTGTTGAGAATTCGTTTTTCATAATTAATTTGTTTAACTGAAAGTTTCAGTATTCCAATTTTTATTTCAAATTCATAGTTTTGGTTGAAAATTATTCGTTTTTCACTTTGTTGAAAATTATTTTCTCTAAATTAAAAATTTACTACTGCTGTCTTCACAGTAAATTAATATTTTTAGTTGAAAATTCAATTAATTATATGGGTGAAATTTAATATATTTTGTGAAAAATTTCTCCTTTTTAGCAGAAAATAATTCTTCTTCATTGAAAATACGTTTTACTTTTGTTTGTAAATTTAACTGCTTGCTTGAAAGCCTAACTACTTTATTAAAAATTGTTTTTTTGGTATAAGAAATATCATTTTATTTTTAAAATAATCTCCTTGGTCAGAAACAAAACTGTTTTGTTTGAAAATTCGTTTTTTTTTGTAGAAACTTAAATTCTCTACTCAAAGTATATTCATTTGATTTTTTTAAATCTCTTTATTAGTTGAACATTTAACTAGCATTTAGTTAAAAATGTATCTTTTTTAGTTTAAAATTCTACTACTCGGTTGAGAATTCATATTTGTAGTTTGTTGAAAATTTATCTTTTCTGGTTGAGAATTAATCATCTCCTAGTAAATTTAAAAGCACTGTAAACAAGAAATATTTTAAACCTCTTTTTCCAGCGTGGTTAACAAATCCTTCAGACTTGTTTTTTCGACTGCCCCTATCATGAAGCTCTTTTAAAACGATTTTTTTACTTTCATTAAAGGAAAATTTGTTATCATATTTGTTGGAATTGCACACAAATAACTTTGATAATATTATTGACTCCTGATGGAAATTTTCAAATTACTCACATAAGAATTTTTCAAAATTCATTCGATGATTTTGATACGGATGCTTTCAAAGCATAAAATTAAGCATTATTCTCCTACATGTGTTTATATTCCTATTTAAAATCCTTAGAATTAAGAGACTTTTGAATGTTGTCCTTTTTGAACAAGAACACTTGTAAACATAAACATTTTTAATTTTAAACCTTTTAAATCGCATTTATTTCCTTTCAACTCTCTCAAATTAAATTTATAAACCTAATTTTTTAAATTTATTATTACTTGATTGCGCATTCAAAAAATTAGATAAAAAATCATTTCAATGAATTTACACTTTGATCATTTTACTAAAAAAAAAACCCCTAAGAACATCCCTTCTTAATTATTTTACCTTAAAAGCATATTTTAATGCAAGAATCTTTATGTTAAACCAACGATGAAGTATTCCACTTTATATGCATTTGTCGAGCAGGGAAGGTAATGTCAGCCAAACAAAGTTAATTTAAAATGATTTCTAGGAATCTGCGGTGACGAGTGCGAAGCTCCGTGAAACTGGGGAAATATCGTTGTCCGGATAGAGGTACGGCTGGATGGAGACGACGAGCATATTGGCTTCATTTGCACATTTCGTTTCATCCAACCCGTTTCGTCTCAATTTGATCGCACCGTCTCGCAACGGGGCTCCCAATTTTCGACGTCCCGTCAAAGAAGTGGAATGACGCCATTCACCGACCGTCGTGGATCGAGATAGAAATCCATTTTCCCTAGGTACTTTGCCACTTTCCTATTCGTCTCCCTTCTTCCCTATCACCTAGCCTGCATAAGCTTATCGTGAAAGCGGAGACATATTTTCCTCTATATCGAAATAAAAATTTAAAAAAATATACATTATAACTAAACTGAATTGTATTTTTAATAATTAATGGTTTTACTTGCATTTAATAGAAATTTATAATGTGTTTACACGCCTCCACACACTTGCTTGGTGGTGGGAGGGGGATCTATAGTTTAAGGTGGATTCCAATCCACCAAGAACAACATCTTTAAGTACTTAAAGAATGTTTTTCTCTAGCAGCACTACCCCTTCGAGTCTTCGGAGGTGAACAACTTTCCTTGCTAGGCTAGTTTTTTCCGCGAGGGCTGCCGAGTCTCGTGAAGAGTTAGAGACGGAAATCAAACCCTTAAGCAGACGAAGTGGGTCTAAAGCTTATGCTTTAGCATTCACGACTATCCCTCAAAAGTGTAGTTCTTAACACGATTTTGCTTATAAAGGCTTCAAATTTTCAATTAGATAATTGAATTTGTCCATATGGACAAATATGTATATATCAGAATGAATTCTTAACAGAAGAGTTAAGTCTTCAAGTTAAAATTTTAATTTTTCAGAAATATGTTGACTTTTAAAGTCAAAAAGATGAATTTTCTACCAAGATAGATTATTTTGAAACCAAAGACTTTCATTTTTAAATAAAAAATTAATTTGAGACCAAACAGCGGCATTCGCAATTAAGTTCTTGCACTTTGAAGAAAAAAGAAAAAAAATTAACAAAATAGTTTAATTTTCAACCTAGCATAATATTTTAGAAAATTGTTGACTTTTAAAATCGAAAATCTAATTTTTCAATCAAATAGTTGAATTTTCAGCATGCAAAGATGAATTTTGAATCAAATGCAGAAATTTTTATACAGTGAGATTAGAGTTTAAACTCGGATAATTGCATTTAAATAAATAAGTTATAAAAACAAATTTTATTTTTAAAAAATGTCGGTCTTAATGTTCTTTACACTTATATTGATAAAAAAATATTTTGAAAAATACGCCAAATCAAAAAAATTATAATTAAAAAAAAAATTATATATAATAAAGCTGGAAATTCCCAATTTTCAACGGTACTATCAAAAAAGCGAATTAAATGCGGATAAAATATTTAAAATAATCTATGCAAAAATAAAAAAATAAGTAACCAAGAAAACATTTTCCTAATTTAAATACATGACCACACAGGGGACGTTCTCTTCTTTGCCTTCTATCGCTTTTTCGTAAACGTCCCTGATTGAGTTACATATTTTTCAAATCATACAAATGCCTCGGAATTGAAAAAAGGGAATATCATAATTATTATTTAGTTTAGTAATTTATACACTCTTATTATTATGGCTTTTTCACAAAGTAATCTTTCGTGTTCGATTTCGCACCTTTTAAGAAGTCAATTTTTGTATTGAAATTTTCAAAAAAATCGGCATAACTAAAGCGAATATTAAGGCGAAAGATTATCAAGGATACGGACTTTAGAGAAAAAGAAACATGAAAAAAACAAGATATTTCAGTAAAACGGTGTAAAACACGAGAAAACCGGCTTTTTGAATGATTTTCTGCAAATTGACCGGCCACCGGCCTTGTGACTGAATAACCGGCCACCTAGCAACCTTAACCAGGAGTTTTTTAAATTTCTAAATATCTTTATTTTAAAATTTTAAATCGATTTATTCTTTAAAATCCATTTAGTTTGTATTTTAGAAAATTTTTTTTCCAATTTTTCATATATTATTTGAGAAGATCGCGTATAACTCGAAGAATGAACAATTTTTCAAATATATATTTCTCAAATTTGTAACTTATTCCTTGTTTTCTAAAATGTTTTCTGTTTTAATACATTTTATTCTTATTTAAATATTTTCTTTTGCTTTTGTAAATTTTGTTTCTTAGAATTTTTCGTTTAGTATTTGTGAAGATCACGTACCAGGAGTTTTTTTTAATTGTTCCAGGATATTTTTTTCAATTTAAATTTTATTACCTTCCTAACTGTCTTAAATTTTCGACCAACTTTTTTCTATTACATAGAAAAAAACATCAACGGATGAATGAAGTAAACTTTATGGAAAAGTGACATCACGCGTTATCGCGTTTTATTTCTTTAAGGTCAAACTGTCAAACAAAAATAGTGTATTGTGCATCAAGGCAGCGAAATAGTGTTATTACGGCCGAATGTGAGTTTTTGCAAACACGCGAGACCGTAAAAACATTTCGCTGACTCGGTACACACGAAATTTTATGTTAATAAGAGCATGGTTTCCGAGTTTTCTCAAGATATTACTTCTCAGGTTTGCGGTTAGGTTAAAGGAATAAGTACATCGCAGAACAGCAGTTTGCGTGGGTCGAAGTAACGAACGCACTTGCGCGCGGACCGAATTCGTATTTCCCGCTACTCCAAACCACGCCATGAAAAGGAGGAAAACATAATCGTTCTACCTAAAAGTTTTTATTTTGAACATGAAATTCTCGAAAATTAGGTTTTTATGAAAGATTTTCATTTTTCAAAAGATTTTCCATTTTAAAACTATATTACCCGAAATCGAGACCTAATAAATAATACACTAAACTCTCGCTTTCAGTCAAGTTTCGGGGGTTGCCATCATATGGCTTTGTACTGATTTCGGGGGGGGGGGGGGGCAGAAACATAAAAATTAAGAGCCGCCCGACTTGTTTCCAATTGGAATATATATATATAATGTCTTAACCGTTCTTGCCCTACTCCCCTGAAAAACTTCAGGAGCCAGCAGTTCAGGAAGGCTGAGAACGGGGTGACTGAAAGCGAGAGTTTGGTGTAATCTAAAACATATCATAGATTGGTAAGGAAAGACCTCATATAAATTCCAGAATGATTATTTAGAAACTCGTGTTCAAATGAAGCAAATCATCCAATATTAACAAAAATATTGTTCGACAGTGTTTAATATACTCATTCAAACCGCAGAGGTTAAATGAGTGCAAAGTGATTGGTCGAGTAGAGCTCGGAAATAAGACATCGTTCGACTCGAACGACGTTGTTATGCGGAGGAAAAATAAGGCGCGCAGATGTGCCTAGATTATTGAGAATGGAGATAGAAATATGATCATTCAACAACCCTACCCATCCACATCCTATTTTTAGAACTTTTATTTTGGATAAATATCAAAAAATTAAAGAGGAAGCATAACTTTGTTTGCAATTAAACCTTCCTCAAGCCATGACGAATGTTTGTGTAAGTTACAGACACGCATGTATTCCGATTTAGGATAAAAGTGAATTCAAAACATTTTTACATGAAACTTATAAATTCCCGTTCTTGTTTCACTGGGGGGGGGGGGGGTTTAGAAAGTGTATAAAAAATAGTTGCATTTAAACAAAAATTACTAACCAAACTATTGCATTTGCAACCAAATAGTTGAACTTTCAAGCAAAAAGGTAGCATTTTTGAATTAAATAGTTAAATACTGGACCAAATATTTGAAGTTTCAGACTACAAAGAGGAATTTTCAAACGAATAATCAAGATCCCAAGCAAAAAATATTAAGTTGCAACAAAAAACCAGAAAAGATGGATTTTTAGCATAACAGTGTAATTTTTAACAAAATGTTTAACTAAAATGATAAAGTTTCAACAACAAAATGAATAAATTTCTACCAACAGAAATGAATTTTCAAACACAAATGACGAATTTTCAACAAAAGAGCTCAAATTTCAACCAAGACAGATTTTTCAGTCAAGAAAAAAAATGTGTCCATCAAATTGTTAATTTTCAACCAAACCGTTAATTTTAAACCAAATAGTTGAACTTTCTATCAAAACAACGCAAGATTTAGCCCAAAAAGATGAAATTTGAACAAAACAGTTTGACGTGTATACCAGAAAGAAGAATTTTCTGCAAACCAGTTGAAATTTGAACCTAAAAACAAGATTTTTATACACAAAATATCATTTTCAATCAAATAGTTGAATTGTGAACTAAAAACGCTCAATTTTCAAGTAAAAATAATCAATTATGAATTAAAAATGCAATAGTGCTATTTTCAATTCAAAAACATAATTTTTAACTAGAAACAAAACGAAATTTCAAAACAAAAAATTAAATTTTCGAGCAAAGAAATGGATCTTAAACTAATCGAATAAATTTTTAACAAAGTGATTTAACTTTTAACTACGTGCTTATTTTTCAATTAAGAACATTGATGTTTCACTGAAAAAGAATAATTTACAAGAAAATACATATATTTTTAACTAATACTGGAATAATTAAAAATATTAATCTTAAACGACAAAAAAAGAATGTTCAACAAAAGAATTGAACTTTCAACTGATTTCAACCTAGAAAGATTTTTCAGGCAAAGGAGAAAAAACTTGTGAATCAAATTTATTTATTTTCAACCAAATAGTTAAAGAAATATTTACAATTATTTAACGACTTTAGGTTAGTTTGGTGTATTTCACCTCAAGTTCATGTTTTTTGTCTTATATGGAATCATAATCATAATCATAATCATCATAATTTTGAATAATATGAGATTACGTTGTAGGTCTTCGTGGAACATTGGTATATTGGTATATAATATAATATATTATATATATTATTTTATATATTT
>NC_046665.1:67888225-67891025 GCF_010883055.1 Belonocnema kinseyi
ATTAGGTTTTTTCGCATTTTTCACAGAAAATCGGTATTTTAGAAAAAAAGTCATTAAATTTCGAAAAATATTTTCCGTTTAATAGAATTTTTGGTTATTTTAGTGTTTTTTGTCGAAAATTGGCATTTTAAATGTAAAAAATTATAAGATTTTTCAGATGATCATATTCAGAGCCCTTGAATTCTTAATTTTTAGATTTTTTGGCATTTTACATCGGAAATCGATACTTCTGAGCAATAATCATTGGATTTAAAAAAATATAACAAATTTTTGAACAATTTTAGACTACGCACACGTTTTTAAACGAATATTAACTATCTTAAACAATTTGCTGTAAGATTGTCTTAATTTTTTGCTCTATACTTGCTATTTTTAACATAAAATGTAGCTAAAAGTCATTTACTAATTCATTAAATGGTCATTATTACTAAGTTTCATTTCAAAGAAACTTATAATTCAATAAATATCATTGAATAAAAGAAGTCAATTTAACTAAATATATTCAGTGATCGAAACAAGTTACTCAGAAATAAAAGTTAGTTTAAATTTCAATTTAATAAATTGGTGAATGACTTTGCTATCGCCATATGATACTTATAAAAAATACCATAAATTACTGATAAATTATTAAATGTATGAAATGAAAATATTAAATATACAGAATAAAGAATCAGAATATCCTTATTTATTGTCCTCAAACGCATTTTGATCAATACCATATGCTCTAAGAGACGAAGCATAAAGTTGTGTACTATCTGCGATAAAGAGATCATTACATTATTTTATTTACGAGCTATTTACAAGTATCGAAATTTTAAACCGTACGTTTACGTATACATTTTAGGTTATGAGTTGAATTCTTACATTTGAAGGTGCTGATCAGGCATTGCAGATCCCACTCCTCCAAAATTTGACTCGTCGCGTTTTCATTTTTTATTCACATTACTTTTTCATCAATCATTATCTAATCATTTATTTATATCACTTTCACCAGTATTATACGCCATAATGAAAATCAACTTGCACACGTGTGCATATGATCCCAATGAACGAGTGCGCATGCGCAGTTTCATATTTCATTATTCTAACTACATACTTTTGTTGGCTCAACAAAAATTTGCTCAGGACAAGAAAATAAGGCTTAACAAAATAGTTTTGTATTAAGAACAAAATATTTTGTTTGACCATTAAAATGATTTTGTGCTAACAACCAAAATCAAAAATATTGTCCTTGCTTTTATTGTATATTTTTTTAGATATTAGATATTATGAAATACTACAATTTCGTAATAGTTAATATTAAAATATTAAAACCATTAATAAACTTGCAATATTCTGAGTAATAAGATGCGCTTTTCAGACATTCTTAAGAAAGAAGATTTTATAAAAATCCCCTCGCGTTACATGAAACAGGTTGAGATTCTTTGAACTTCAGGTTAGATCGGGTGATAGTTGCCAGTTTCTAAGAGAAAAATTTGGGCTAGATTCCTGCTGTCGGCATTTCTTTCCTAATTTTTTTATCACAATTGAAAATTAAATTTGTTTAATCCAAGCCAAAATATTCATTTTTAACCAGCTTTTCCACTATGGCTTCAAGGAAAGCTTTTTTAATACAAAATTCGTATTTTTCTTAATTCAATTGAATATTTAGTGAATTATATTTTAGTTATTAATATTTGCGTATGAGATATAAAGAAACCATATGAAATTAGTATAATGAGAATAAAATAAATACACAAACATAAAAAATGAAAAAATTTATAAAAATAGAATATGAATAAAAGAAATTTTCTCTTATCACTAAAAAAAACTGTTTTTTTTTTTTTTAAATTAAAGTAATAAGTGATGTTTTGAAACAAAAAATTGCACAAGGAATCATAATTTTTCAATTTTTTCGTGAACTGACTTATTCTTGAAATATTCGATTAGGAAGTGATAAATATTGAAAACCCCGAATTTTTTATATGAAAAAAATCATTAAAAATGAACTACAAACTCGGAGCGCTAGCGCCTAATTTAACCTGGAGCTTAAAGACTCGCAGCGCGGTCCATTTTCTTTATTATATTACAAAGTCGCTAATGAACTATTTCTGAGACAACAACAATTTTCCAACAAAAAACTGATGCGTGAAGATACGATTCAGTTTTTGGCAACGTTTCTGGATAGGATTCCTATACTAAGACGTACAAAGTACCTTCTCTTGTCTGGCCATTCAAACCTTTCGTTCCTTTTCCATAATTCTCTACCTACTCGGATGTGCGCGATACCATTATTCGAGGGAGAATAGCACCGAATACCCTCATGAATACCCACGCTTGTCCAATAAAGGTTCCCTCCCCGTCAGTGGTTTCTGTTTTCCATCTTTTTCCACCTTTTTCTACCTTTTTCCTTTCTTCCTCTTTTCCGCTTTTCCAATTTGCTTCTCCGTTCACGGAAAATTCTTTTTTACCTTATATATAAAGTAAGAAAGAATTTTCCGTGAACAATATATGTATACAGGTATACATATGTATGTATACATAAGGTTATCTAAAACAAATGCATCGAATTATGTTGGAACTGGTTCGCTGGCCATGCATTGAAAGTGAAACAGATGCTAGTAAAGATTTTTTTCTTTTATCATTTGTGCTACTTTCAGTTTTTATGTCATTCAGACTAAACGTATTCCTTAAAATTATACAATTTTTATTGCACAATCAGAGTTGCTTTTTCGTTTATGCAGTATTTTTTTATCCATTTTTGGCATACTCGATTCTGATCATTAAAATTTTAAGACCCTCGATCTTCTCGATTTTTAAA
>NC_046665.1:67891125-67903476 GCF_010883055.1 Belonocnema kinseyi
GCTTTTCTCATCTCTCATTCTCATTTCTCTTCTCATTCTTATAACTCGCAAAGTTGAGCGCGCCTAGGGCGCGCGACGGTTGAATATCGCGCTTCGCCCTCGATAACAGGTAACCTCTTGCTTCGCGCTCGGATATTTATTCTTTGCATTTGGAATTCTTAAAAAAAAACGTTATTAAAAAAGATCTCTTTTAGATGGCAGTATTTATATGCGTCTTCATATTCTGAATTGTCTACTTAATTAAGTATAGTCAAAGATTAAGTTTCTCAAAGCTCTGTAGGCTTTGAGGTACACATTCTCATCGTGACACTCGCGCTGCGCGCTCGATTTCCGACAGACATTTGTAAAAAAGTTTTGTTGGATTTTTTTTCTCGTAAGTTTCGTCGTTTTTCCACACATTTTATTTATTTTTTTTTTCAACGTTATTTTTCACGAATAAAACAAAAAGAACGCGTCCTATCAAGAAGTGATTCTTAACGAAATTGTTTTTTTTTGTGTTTGGGGATAACCATTTGTGCTAATTCATCTTTTTTCGTATCTTACATAGTTTGTCCACAAAATGGAATTTTTTATTTTCCATTATTTTTTCTGCAATCAAAATTTGAATTTTCGATTTTTGAAGAAAATCCAAAAATTGGTTCTGATAATCTTGTAGGGCTTTTAAAAAGAAATGTTTTTCTTCTCTTGATTTTTTTTCATATCGTGCGTTTTTCGGCTTCAAATTTTGAGTTTCGGTTGATTAAAAAAATTTTAAAAACGCTATAACTCTGAGAATTTTCTTTTTATCGAAAAAAGTCATAAGGATAAATTGTTTGTTCTTTTTAATAATATAAATATCCGTACATAGAATTTTGAAATTCAGAAAAAAGTGGTCTCAAACATTTTCAAAATGCGCTCACTTTTTTGATTGTTATCAAAAAAGGCTGGTTCACGAACTCGTCCTTTTATTTAGGACCTAAAAAGAGTGTGCCAAAGACGAATTTGATTCGTTCATTTTTTCGAGACTTATCGTGTTTACGGACGGACGGCCAGATGGACAGACAGATTGACAGACTCCATCGTGAAAACCTGATTTTCGGGTTCAGGGGGTCTCGAAACGTGAAGATACGTTGAAAAAGTGTGATGTCAAATTTCCGACAATTCTAATACTTTCTCAATCATAAATAATGAGAATGTAAAAATATAGTGACGAGAATTTTCAATTTTAAACATATATAACTTTTGATCTAACAGATAAATCCTTTCAAAATTGCTATTAAAGAGAATTCGTGCACATGTACTTAAGAAACATACATAATTAATTGAATGTACATGTGAATTGTTATAAACCGTGTATATGAACAAATACTTCAGTAAATTGCGAAAATGTTGAAAACCCTAATCTCTTACATACAGTTTCTTATATTTTTCATAGGATTTATAATTATTGAAAAGGAATTTTTTTAGCTGTTTACAACAAGTATTTTTTAAATTAATATTCTTCTGAAAAACATCTTCTTGGCTCCTCTGGGAATTGAACCACAGAACTTCCGATTGTCGGTCGTGTGCTTTTCATATATAGACGCATTATTTTTCCAGGTTTTACGTACTGAAAATTGATATTCTAAGATTAAATTTTAGCTAAAATTTAAGAATTATTATTGGCAATAAAAAATAGTCTAAAAAATGGTACAAATGAAAATTTCTTTGTAGAGAAAAAAATCATTTTTCTTATTAAAGTTTCTTGAAAGCCAGCTGATAATAATATATGATGTACATTTTACATCAAATATATATCATTTTTATGAAAACATTGTTTGAAAAATTCAATAACCGTCCCTCCGTGGGGCGAAAAGAGCATCCGTGGTCAAATTGATTTTTCGACGGCAATGACGATCCTCTTTGATTCGCACTAGATTTGAACATACCCGTGTGGAAATAGCCCAGGTTAGCCCTGGTACAACAAGGTTCCTGGTCGGGGACTGACCGGACTATGTTTGTTTTTTAAGAGCCTAGCCGTGCGCTGGTCGGAGACTGGCTAGCCAAAGTTTATGTCAAAACCTCCGTCGGGGGCTGACTGGGCTCCATTCGGACAAATCTTATGATCGAATGCTCAGACGGTAGCTGGCCGGGCGCATCATTGGCAATAATAAAATTGTTAAACTTTATTGATAACTTAATTACTTTTTCTGATTTCATTAAGAAATGGATGCATATAACCACATGGATGTTCCACACGCGGACATTTTTAACTATTAATATTTAAAGTAAAAATACTCGCAATCATGTAATATTTATTTGTTAAATACCTTTTTTGTCTCTCAACGACTACGTGAAAATAGTTAATGTTTTTCTGTGTGCTGGGCGTGTGGAATTTCCTATAATAATATGCTCCAATTCTGCAGTAAAAAAAATCAAATTAATTCCCTAATTTAGTGACTAATGCTCTTAAGACAGTTGAAAGCCGAATCATTTAAATCTAGTAAAGGACCAATTGATCTTGTTCGGGCTCCGGTCGGGCTCCACGGCCAGCTCCCGGCCATACTTGATGGCCGGACACTGGCCAGCGGAGCGTCACGATTATGGTCGAATGCCGACCAGAAACCCCGGCCACAGCCCGACTTAAAGTCGGGCTCTGCGGCTGTAGAATGACCAGCCCCCGACTTAAATTTCCACCCGGGTATTAGGAATAATAATATATTTTTTTAATTGATGAAACTTAATAAATAATGTGTTATTTTCAAAGAAATTTTATTAGTAATTATACATATTAGGTTATGTATGATAGAATCAATAATTTTTTTCCACGTAATCAATCATATCTTACATGTCAATGAAACCTGGGTATCATATTTGGTCATTCAATAAAAATTGAGAAACGTTTAGACAATCTTATTGAACAAATAACCTATTTCGCTATGTTTGGATGTAGAAATAAAGTTGTTAACACTAGTTTTTTCAACTAATTTTTATCGTGTTATGAATTTATATATTAAAATCCACTAATAAATTATTTAGCAATACTTCCTCCTATATGAATCGCTAGCATTTGATAATTTGTTGAACAAACTTAATCACAAAATGCATTATTTTTCTATTTTTCAGCATTTAAACCTCGTTTTTTAACGTAATCAAATGTTAGTAACAAATTTGAGCTTTTTAGCCAATTTAAAAACGATTTGCTATTGTTATTCTGATGACTTGTGGTATAAACAAATTTGTCTCGTCTGAAGTATTTCCAGATTAAATATGTTGGTTTTCATGTGGAATATACTAAAATCTACTTAGTAATAATTCTTTGCTAACTGTACATTCTAGTTGATGATTTGTTAATGAAACTTAACATCTTGTTAAAATACCTAAAAATAAACTTGAGAAGAACTTTAAACATCTGACAAACCTTGAGATCCTGAAAAATGTCTTGAAATTATTAAAATCTAGTGAAAACTATTTGGAAACGTTATGAATATCCTAACATTGATAAAAATTTGAAACTTGAAATATTAGAAAATCTCTTCAAATCTTTGAAATCCTACGAAATATCTTAATTCAGATAATAAAATCTTTAAGATTTATCAAAATTTGAAAAAATCCCACATCATTATATTAAATTGGATGATATTCCTCGAAATATATAAACTCCTATGGAATCCTTTGAGATCCCAAGAAATTCATTAAAATACCTTGTCGAGTGAATTTCAAATCCCTTAAGATGATTGAAGTCTTTGGAAAACTGATAAAATTCCTTGAAATTAATTAACAATCTGGTAAAGGTTTAAAAATGTTAAAAATTTTCTTTAATTTAAGTAAATTATACAAAACCGCATGGAATTTTAGAAATCCTGTGAAATACCCTTAAATATCTGAAAACCACTTCAGTTCTCTGAAATACTACAAAAACCTTCGATTTTTGTGAAATCCCTTCAAATTCCATCAAAATCATTTGACATTTTGTGAGTCCCTTGGAATATTGAAAAAAAACCTAAAACCATTGAATTTTCTGTGAGATCCTCGAGGATCGTTAGAAAGTTTGAAAAATTATCTGCGATCCCATTAAATTTGTTTGAATTTCTCATAATCCCTTGACATTTTTGAAATAATATTAAATCCTAATCTGCTTTTGTAAATATTATACAAAAACTATGGGTGCGAAAAAATAAATAGAATAATATTTTTATTCTGTTAATTATTTCTTTAATTAATTCTATTACAAAGTAAATAATTATGTGCACACTTATTGTAATTGATATGAATAGTAAAAGAGGTTTTATGGCGATCTAAAATACTTTTTTCCATTCAATTAAAAATCAAATAATTCCAAATTTATGACTTTCACTCTTATTTGCGGAATAAAGTGCCAAAATTATAGAACAATAGCTAACAGTTATAAATATAGTGTTTAATTTGCAAGTTGATCCACGATGAAAGAATTTACAGGTTTTAAATATTTCGTAATATTTCAAATAAACTAAGAGTTAAAATAAAAAAGTTTAAGAATTTTCAATTTTTAATTGTAAACTTTCCAGCTGAAATCAAGATTCATGGATTTGAATCGCTGCCAAGTAAAAAAAACAAGCGAATCTCTGTTCATGAAAGAATGCTACTTATCGTACATGTATTGAAAACCTTAGCCAATTCTTCACCGATTTGCATAAAATCTTTCGGAATTAGTGAAGAAATCGCACAAAAGAATATCTGCACTTATTTTTTTTCATTTTGATAAACTAGGTTTAGCAGATTCATAAAACATCACAAATCTATCATTTTTAGTAATTAAACACACCTACAGCCTACACCTCTCATGATATTACAAAAATAATAGTTTTAATAAAAATAATCATGAAAGCATTACAAATTTTAATTACAATATATAAATATTTAAAGCGTCTGAATTTTTAGTTCTCCACATATATCTGATCCTGAATAAAAAATCTCAAAATTGGACATTTTTCAAATTTAAAATCAAATGAAATTTAAAGCCCCGAAATCGTAAAGTTTTAAAATAATCTATGTTTGGGTTTGTTATATTTTTCGTATATATAGTGAAATTGAAAATGTAATCATTTTACAACGATGAAATTGTACATTCTGTATATGTACACAATATTAATTTCAAAGCAATTAGTACTTCAAACTGTATAGGTCTGAAGCATTTTAATATTTAGAATCATTCAGCATCTAGATTTGGAAATAGTAGACTTGAATAAAAATTTTAATTTTAAAGACTGAATCTAATGAAATCCTCCAGAAGAAAAAAATGTGTATGCTTCTATTCAGATAGAAATAATTTAAAAATACTTAAACGTCCTAGGAAACATTGTTACACTCACAATAAAAAAGGTAATTTGACAAAATAATTCCTTTTTTTAACATTCATAGTAATTTTGGTAATAAAAATGGATATTGTCCACATTATAGAGAAGATTATATAATCTACAACAATGCCTACGAATTTATTCTAAAGAGAAAGATCAAAATTCTTTCAAGTCAATAAAAAAATTTCAACTCAATTTACAATCTCTTTACTAAAATTAGCATATGAACTAATTTTATTATTAAAATTTATGCGAATATTAAAGAAAAAAATTAGCTTTCTCTGTTTTAATATATTGCTTTTCTCAAACTATATTAACTTTTTTTATGCAGACTATAATGTTTAGAAGCAATACTTTTTACACTTTAGGTTTAGTAATTTATTTGCTTTTTCTCTATAGTTTGATTTATATCCGATAACACGATTTCAATTTGCATGCATGATGTATTGTGGATTCGATCCTCTTAAGACTTTCCTAAATCCTCACAATAAAAAAAGGTAATTTGACAAAATAATTTCTTTTTTTTTAACATTCATAGTTATTTTAGTAATAAAAATGAATATTGTCCACATTATAGAGAAGATTATATAATCTACAAAAATGCCTACGAATTTATTCTAAAGAGAAAGATAAAAAATCTTTCAAGTTAATAAAGAATTTTCAACTCATTTTATAATCTCTTTACTAAAATTAGCATATGAACTAATTTTATTATTAAAATTTATGTGAATGTTACAGAAAAAAATTAGCTTTCTCTGTTTTAATATATTGCTTTTCTCAAACTATATTAAATTTTTTACGCAGACAATAATGTTTAGAAGCAATACTTTATGCACTTTAGGTTTAGTAATTTATTTGCTTTTTCTCTATAGTTTGATATATATCCGATAACACGATTTCAATTTGAATACATGATGTATTGTGGATTAAATCCACTTAAAACTTTCCTAAATCCTCCGCGTGCCAACCGACTTAAAAACCCTCATCTATGGGTGATCCTCTTTGTTACATCTGATTTAACATCAATCTATCACAGATCACTTGGTTTTGTTATGAAAAAGTAGAACGATAGATATCCACACAGGATCATACTATGATTAAGAGAAATTAGTGCTTTTTTACTTTAAAGTGTGTAGAAACACAAATTTTGTAATTTCATTTTTTATCAGATTTTGGTAGCAGCGTAAAATAAATTCGGTTCCTGAACAATCTAAAATGCAGAAGAATGATATCTCCCTGATTAAAGCTTAGCGACCAAAAAGAGGAATTCAATCATCTAAATAATTTTCTACTTTTAGAATAGTTGGTTTTTACTTTAAGTATATGGCACGCACAACTTTGCCATTCATAAAGTTCTGAGAATTATTTAAGATTTTGACATAAAAGATGTAAGGTTGAAAAATTTATAGATTTAGAGTATGAAATCAACCTTCTGAACCTTCTATAAAAAAGTTTCAGAACGCTTCACCTTGTCATTCATAAAGATCTGAGAATTATTTAAGACTTTGAAATAAAAGATGTAAGGTTTAAAATCTTATAGATTTAGAGTATGAAATCAACGTTCTGAACCTCCAATAAAAAAAGTTCAGAACGCTTCATCTAAAGTGGCTAAGAAATCCTCATATAAAAGTGGCTCAGAACATACTTAATTTGAAAGTCTCTTAGTCACCTGCACCAAACTCTTGCTTTGAGTCCAGTGTCGGGGTTTGCCTTCAAATAATTTTGTACTAATTTCAGGGGGGGGGGGGGGGCGAAACGTAAACAGTGAGGACCGCCTGACTCGCTTCAAATTGGAATATATATCTATATACATAAGGTCGCAATCGCTCTCGCCCGCCTCCCCTGAGAAACTGAGGATGCTAGCAGTTATAGGAAGGTTGAGAACGGGGGGACTCAAAACGAGAGTTTGGTGTACTACTGATTTTTTTCCTACTAAATGTTATAATTCAACGTCAACAAATTGAATTTTTTTTAACTTCTCTCACTAGAAGGAGTTTTGACTCAGGGTAGTCTGGTAAAAGAGATTAGAACGCCGCTTGTGAAAATGACTAAGAACTCTTCAAGTAAAAGTGGCCTCCTGGTTTCTTAACATAATTTTTTGTAACGTTAGTATTCTAAACAAACGAATGTTAAAGAATTTCAAACACTTCTCTCGTTACGAAGAGTTATGAGTCAGAGGGTCTTGTGAAAGTAGCTCGGAACTTATTGCGGAAAAGTACCTCAGCAGTCATGCTGTTCTAATTTCTTTTAATGTTACTATTTTCACAGAAGATATGTTGAAGGTCTTTAAGTTCTAAGTTATGCCCCCCCCCCCCCCACTCTCTCTCTATCTATCTCTCTATCTACAAGGAGTTCTGAGCCATTCGTGGGCCCATAGGAGGACAAAAATCAATGTTTGCAAGTATTTTCAAATAAATTTTTGAAAGTACATTTCTTTTCTTCAATTGTTGAGGTATCATTCTACATGAGCATAACCTTTTTCAAGTTCTTGTTGTCGTTACTCAGTCCTTTTAATGTACGGTCGAAACTAATAATCTGTGTTTCTTACACACAAGTTTAAGATGCCTTTTTTGTATTTTGGAATAGTTTTAATGATTAAGGCTTCAATAAGAGAATAATTACAATATACTAGCTTACTTTTTAATCAAATAAATGCGGCTTATGTATTATTATAATAAAGTAAACGCGGATCGTATTATCTAAAACGTAATTTTTTTTAAATTATCGTTTTTGAGTTAATTTATTTTGACAATTCAAAATGGCCCTCATCCTGGCTACGCCACTGCCGCCAGGTAATAATTTCTAGTCATATTGGCCAGAATTCTACAATTTCCATCGGAATATTGCATGCACCATTTTGAATTTCGTAATTTTTACACTGGATTCGGTCTCATGGACCTCAAAAACCCCCATATACGAGTAGTTTGCGATTTGAGCCGAACTGTGCAAAAGTGGCTCAGAAGTTATTAACTAAAAATGGCTCATTAGCCCTCCTTCTATAGCTGTTTGTTATTTCCATATTTCACGTCAGCTAATGTTGAAGCTTTTAAAAATTTCTCTCGCTAGGAGGAATTCTGAGCCAGGAGAGTAATGTAAAAGTGGTCAGAATGCCTCTCATAGAAATGGCTCAGAATTCAGTAAGTAAAAATAACTCAATAGCAACCCTACTATATTTTTCTCTTCAATTCTAGTATTCTCATTGAACTAATATTAAAGATTTTTAAATCTTATCTCACTAAAAGGAGTTCTGTGCCAGGGGATTCTTGGAAAAGGGTTTACAAAGCCTCTTGTAAAAATAGCTTAAAAATAATTATGTAAAAGTGCATCAGTAGTCGTGATATTTTAATTTCTTGTAATGTTAGTATTCTTACCGATAAAACGTTAAAGATCTTTAATTTTTAAGTTTAATCTTTTCTCACCAGGAGGAGTTCTAGGTCAGGGGAGTGTTGTAAAAGTGGTTAAAGCCCTTCCTGTAAAAGGAGCCGAGAACTTTTCAAGTGAAAATGACTCATTCAGTAAGCCGCTTACTTAAACTTTTTTTTGAAATTTTAGTATTCTAACCCAAGAAACTTTGAAGATTTAAAAATATGCATTCGTCATGAGGATTTCTAAGCCAGGGGAGTCTTATAATAATAGGTTATAAACTTTTCCTGTGAAAGAGGCTTAGATCACCTCATGTAAAAATGATTGAGTAGCCCTTATACACTAATTTTTATTTAAAACTTGAATTTTTAAAATATTTAATTTGTCTACGCTCTATTTCTAGATTGGTGTTTAAAGAAAATTAAAAAGTTTCAAAAAAATGAAGTTTCCCAAGTAAAAACGAAACAAAAATTTGTAGCTCCTTACTTTTGGACGCTTATAAAACATTTTGAGGGTGGAATTGAAGCACCCTCGAAGAAACTGAAGTGCCAATGGGACAAAAAAGAGGTTTTAGTAACTCACCCGCTCGAAGAATGACCTCGCGAGACAGGACACTGCCCATGGAATTTGTCGCCCTGCATCTGTAGCGTGCGTTGTGAACTTCAGCCCGGAAGTCTTGAGGCAAAAAAGGCGGGAACGACAGAGTTCCGTTTCCGAGTAGCTGCCTGAAACGATGCCATAAAACGACAATTCACTACTGGCCACGTGCTAAGAGTGTTGCATGCAACACCCAAGTTATAAAAAAAGCAAACAAACTTTTCCCTTTAGTGGACAATACAAAAATTGTACCTATATATGATAAAGTAGCTCAAATAATAAAATTTCCAAATTAATTACATGTATTTAATATAGCAATTACCAATCATTCAATTTTTAAAAGTCGCTAAGCAAGACTTGAAATTTATATATTTTGTAACGCTTTCAATTATGGAATTTTTCACTCTTATGTCACGGTACGGCTGAGTCTAGTTTAAGTGAAAATTCCAGGTAAATAGATTTTGTTATTGTTCATGGTAACATAGCATTTCACGAACATTTTAAGATGAAAATTAAAATTATCGGTGGAGGGCTAGTTAAGAAAAGTAGATTTTTTCATTTAATTGCTAAGAAATAATTCATTTTTTATAAGATTATACATATAATGTATTATGCGATTAAGCCATTTCCATTTCGGATTAAGCTTGAATCACTCTTTAAAATCTTATATTTAAAGTAAAGTGTTAAATTATTTTTTTAAATGAAATTTATTTATTGTAAACGATATGAGTTTGTAAATGCGCAAGTGTTAGTGGAGGAAAATGTAAATTTCTAAAGTTTGAACGATTTCACACATAAAACATTCAAATTAAGCGCTCGAAACGTATATTTTGATTGCTCAAATTTAAACAAAACAGTTAATTATAAATTTTGTATTACAATCGTTTTTCAAATCAAAACCAATTTTATTCTGAACGAGTCATTGTTAAAATTATATTGAAATTTCCCATCCTTTAATTTTAAAAAATAGAATTCATCAATTTTGAACATCCCTGTTTTTAAATTGCAAAATTTTGAACGCCTTCAATCATTTATTATTAAAGTATCTACACATACAATTTGAAGTAGGAACAATTTATTTTATTTGGAAATGTTAAATTACAAAGTTTGTCAATCAAAGGACCCCACACTAAATTCACATAAAATAGAATGTTATCAAAATGTGAAAATATATTTTTTTTTTGTAATTTGGAACCTGCAGATCAATAATTGTAAACAAAATAATCTGAAAAATATACAGTTTTTACTCAAACGATTGACAAGCTTTCAATTTTACAGGTATTTTATTTTCATCTAAAAATAGAATAGTTAAATTTGCACCGAAAAAAATAAAGTTTTATCTCGTGATATTACTTTTCTAAAAAATAAAGATGAATTTTCAACCAAATAGTTCCATTTTTAAACGAAAAAGAAGAAGCTTGGAAAATTTGGAAGCTACTAAAAAGATATTCAGTTTTTAAAGTCTTTTCGGAATTTTTTTATTTTGCAGGATTTTGATTTGAAGTAATTATAAAATGGTGATATCTTAAAGTGCTTTTCTCTGCTTATGTGTTAATTAGAAAATCTAATCAAATGAAAGTTCTTAAAAATAAGCGGCCTTTGTATTTTCTATTGAAAATACATTGTGTTGCATTTGAGCAAGGAATACGAGCAATGAGCAACTACGAGAAAAGCTCTCGTATTTTTTTATGAAATCTCATCTCATCTTGTCTCATACAAGCGAGCTTCTCGAAATATCGTGTATTTCGATCAACTGCCTTTTTCACAATCATAAATAAACAAATGTCATAAGTGCTGTCATAAAATATTAAAATAGACATAGGAGACACAACAACATAGCATTCAGAGTAAAATGTGTATTTCCTTCAAATCAGGTAATTTTTTATTAATAATCAAGGTTCCTAAATATGATTGTTAATAATATAATCCTATTTGGTTTTTATCTCGTTGTTTTATTTCATGTATTGTCTTTGTGGTTATGTCTCATATCTGATGCATAAATAAAATTATTTTCTAATTCTGGTTTCCTGGGACTAAAAAGGCCTTATTTATATTCCCTCTTTAAATAAGAATAATAATTACAATTTCCTTATTTGAGAAGAGGGTTTCAGGCAGATTTTTTCACTTTTGAGATATATTGCTATTATTTCTTTGAAATACTTTTATATATATATATAAATTTATTTAACGAGGATTTTAAAGAATTTCAGAGATTTCAAGAGATTTAATGCTCAATTTTAGAATTTTCATTAAAGACTACAAGAAATTTTTAAGAGAGTTAAAAAAAATGTTATGACAAGGAATTTCTAATAATTATAATAATTTTGAGGTATTATCAATAAAAATTTCATACAATTCTGAAAAATTTCAAAAGGTTTGGAAAGATTTTGTAGGGCCTATATAGTTTTATGAGATCTTAAAAGATTATCAAGAATTTTAATTAAAAAAATAACATTCTTTTCGCAGAAATAAAAACTTAAAAGTGACCCGCTTACATGTCCTTGAATTTCTGAACATTCAAATGAAAGAATTTTTTTTACTGATAACTGCAAACCAGAAAGAGTGCTCAAATGTTTGGAACTTCAGGTATATCCCTTTTACGTCATATTCTTTCACCTAAAAGACATTTTTTTGGACAGGAATTGTTTTAATGAAACTTTTATTTTTGAGAGCATATATGGTGTATTGCCATTTTTATCAACTATTGTTTTTATTTTATAACCTTAAATAGATTTACGTCCATGTCACTTTCGTTGATGGTTTGCAGGCGGTGATCACTCACAATGTCAAGAGTGTCTACATACTTTGATCCCGTTAGGAGTATACGCCAGATGGCGCAGCGATTGCGCTCTCCGCACCTGTCCGCTAGTCAAAATTAAATATTTCCAAAATGGCCAGCAGTAACCACGGTAACTGTTCGTTGTTGTTGTTTTCACCGGCAACCAGGCCCTATTAACTTAATGGTAGAGATATGAAGAAGCACAGCGCCAACAGTTGGTCGCAACTTGAACTAAAAGTATCAATGTGTGACGTATGTGTGCCATGTATAAATTGTATATATGTGAAAAATGTTTAAATTGAATATGTTTATCAATAA
>NC_046665.1:67903576-67920596 GCF_010883055.1 Belonocnema kinseyi
AAACATATTTACAATTCATATAATAGCACACACGTAAAATAATTAAATGTAAATGTATTAAAATTAGCATCAACATCAAGGGCTACCTCAACCGGAGCATCGTCAGGAAGATCATTCAGCTGTTTTTCACGCAACGACACGCAAGGCACTATTTTTGTTTTGAAAAAATTTCGCGGACCGCGTAAATAATCCTTCGCCCGAAAACTCAGGAAAGCATACTCGATAACCGCTTTCATGGATTTATCTGTAGGTTATTTTCATCAAGAGAGGATTTGACGCCGCTTCTAACCACAACATACCCGGCTTTGCGTCCTTCGGAAATTGGCGAAGCTTGACGTGACGCAACGATTGACACCCGGGAACAACACACCTCCGTTTGTTTAACTTTATAGTCATCGGATTCATTTTTTCAAATAAAATATATACTTTGGCACCGTTTTACACTTTGAATTTTCAAACCTTCAAATTCAATCACCTGTGCCGACACGCAGCGCCAACAGTTGGCCGCAACTTGTACTATGCTTGAAATAATAATCATAATTCTTCATATTCGCCCATTAGAGTTGAGAAGGCCTGCCGGCAACATACTTCAAAAGTAATTTCACAATCTTCTTTCATCATAAAAACACATTTTCATGTAGAAAACAGTGCAAAGACAACTAGAAATGCATACATAATTATTCTGACGATTATTAAGGTTTTTCTACTTGTTTATATTGTTTTCTGCAATTTATTGGGTTCTACGACCATTATCTGACAAGTATCTGGGTATTATCGAGGTTATCTGAAAGGTCATATATTATCTTACCTTAGGGATATGAGTATACGCTAGATGGCTCCAGCGTCGACTTTGTTGCTACACATCGAAAGCATTGAGTGACCACCGCCTGATAGCTCGGGTGAGGAACGAGATAGAACGAGATGAGATCAGACGATAAAAACAAAAGAGAGAATGATATTCTCAGTTTTTGAGAATAATGCTTAAGCGACTGAAATGAGCAAGAGAACCGAGCATCTCGTATCGTTATGCAACACTGGATAAGACGTTTAGTTAGTTAGAGTTAAACATTTAGTTTCTTTATATAAATTGTTCTCGTAATGAGTAATTTGGACAAAGTTGCTAAGTTCGACATTGTATTATTTTCGACAGATTGAGTATAATTTTATTATCTTTAGATTAAAACAACATTTAGTTGTTAGAGAAATATATTAACTTACAGTAGTCAATTTACAGTAGCCTACAATCGAAAAACTTGTAAATTATTAATACCACAACACAAACTCTATTTAATGTTAACATTCGCGCACATTTTGAGTGGTAAAAAGAGTTTAATTATCTAAACAAAATCTGAACTGTCACTGCTCCCGATTAGACTGTCGCCATTTTATTTCTTTGCTCCCATAATGCACCGGTGCTCTTCCAAAAATTCCTTCAGACACCTATTCTTAATATCTCTATTATAGCTATACTTATTAGGGAGTTAACTATACGATGTCCCTGTTATAATGAAAATGGTCAGATATCATTTGCGCTGAACCAGAGATCTCTCTAAAATCCTTCGTTCGTTTTTAGCTAAATATTTAGCTATAATAAGGAGTAATATCCCTGTCACAGCTAACTTTTTTACCGTGTAACGATGTATCCAAATTTGATTTTTTTTGTAATCATTTAAATTTACTAAATGATAGTTTACCATTTAATTATTAGCTTTTACGATGTTGATTTTTTTGCAAATCTCAATTTCGTTGTCTGAATGTTTAGGCGGATTTTAAAACAACGCCCTAAACAAATTCAAAGACTTTCTGAAGCTGGATACGATTTTCACATTTATTGCTAAGTGATTTACGACTCTAGAAGTATAATAAAACAATATTCCGTAATTTTGCCTTCTAGGAAATATCAATTTTCTTGCTTAAATGTTTATGGGATATTAAAACAACCCTTAAGATAAATCAAAACACTTTTCCTGGCAGCAAACACTTTCTGCACTTATTTTCAAGTGACTTTTGATTTCAATAGTTTAAAGCAAAACTCTTCAGTTATTTTTTTGTTGGTAATGTAGGTTTCCTTGATTGAACGTTACAAAGTTGCTGAAAAAATCCCTAAACATTCGGCATACACGAAATTTTGAATCTGTCAAGTTTATGGGTGCACAACTTTTGCTTCCCTGTACCTGCAATTGTTTAAGTAAAAACTGTTCATTTTTCTAATAATTTTCTTTTAAATTATTGATCTGCAGATTGAAAATTAAAACAAAATTTCATGATTCTACATTTTGACAAAAAACCATTTTCTATACATTCAGTGAGAGGTCCTGTCATTGTTAATTGTTCAAATAGAAAACGCTTTATTATTAATTACTTTTTAGTTAGAATCTATGTAAAAAATACGAGATGCACCTTTCAAGAGAAATTTTACAGATTTGAGAAATGTGAGGTAGAAAAGAATAATGGTGCCAGCAAATAGGAGTGCACTATGAGCTGTAATATGCATAGAATTCTATCAGTTCTTTATGCTCTCGCATTCGACTTTGTATATTCGTTCTTGTCCCCTTTTCAAAGTGTCCAGATATATATTATATATTTCCCGTCAAGAGAACGGCAATAATGAGGTCGCTTTCTTGACCATTTTACCATTTCGCCAGTCTCGACCAGATTTTTCTACTGCTATGAATATTTAACAATAAATTATTTATTTTAAAATAAAAAAGCGCAAAAATAAGAAATTTCGAAAGCTGTCAATCTTGACCTACTAGGAACTTGACAGATTATTCGCTAATAAAACCTAGCTTGGCGAAAAACCGATCAAAATTTTTTTATTTCTTTTATAAAGGAAATGCAATGCGATTATTCGAATTTGATTTTATATTCAATACGAAGTTAAAAAAAAATTAATTATCAAATAGCAGAGGCTGAAATGAAATAACGAGAAATCGCGTGAAATATATGATATGCCGTATCAGGTTATATATAGAAGAATATCCATGACACAGGAAAATTCACGAGCTGAAATGAGAGTGTCGTTTTCAAAGTTCCTGTGTTTTTAATGAAACGGATTTTTTCTCTCGTCCTCTGAATTTTCAGCGGACGTTAAAATCATTCAATTTGGAGTTACAATAAATCACAGCGAAAAATTTTACATTAATACTGAAGAATATTACACAAACGAAACAGAGTACCCGTTACTCTCTAACTCCTCGGCTAATTTTAAAGAAAACCAAAGCCTATCAGATTCAAAAACAAAAATTAAAATTTATTTCTTTTTAGCTGATCAGTCTTGACTGTCGAGAAAATATAAAGCTCGCCTCCCTGATCCCGTCGGCTGAATAAACTAAATATTGGTTTGCGAAAATAAATTCAGGGCTGCCGCATAACGTCATTTTCAGAGTTTCCTGATTTTTACTTGACTTTTCTCTCACCAATTTTTATTTCTGCTGACCATTAATATTCAAAGACCAGCATTTATATTTATTTTATACGCTTTCTACAAAATAGTTAAGCTTTCCACAAAATAGTTTAATTTTTAACGACATTGTTTATTTATCAACCGAATGGTCGTATTTTCAACCCGAAAATATGATTTTTCAAGAAAAAAGTTAAATTTCACCCAAACAGTTGCATTTGGAAATAAAACAGAGGAAATTTTAAACTAATAAATTTAGTTATATACCAAGAAAGACGAACTTATAATCTAAAAAGATAAATTTCAACAAAAAATTAAAAGTTAAATTTTGAGTAAGAAGATAATTTCTATAAAAAACATGAATTATCAACATAATAGTTCAGTATTCATTCGAAGAATTAATTCTCAAACAAAAAAATTAATTTGAACAAAATTATAGAATTTCCAATCAAATTATTGAATTTTCTAACAAATAGTCGAATTATAAAAAAAAAAACTATTTAACTTCAAACAAAAATACTTACGTTTTCAGCCGAATAATCTAATTCTCTGTAAAACACCCGGGTGAAAATTTAAGTCGGGAGCTGGCCATTCTACGACTGGAGAGCGCGGCTTTAAGTCGGGAGCTGGCCGGCGAGCCCGTCTTTAAGTTGGGCTGTGGCCGGGGTTTCTGGTCGGGATCCGACCAGCATTGTCACGCTGCGCTGGCCAGCGTCCGGCCACGGAGCATGGCCGGGAGCTGGCCAGGGGGCCCGACCGTGGCCCGGACAAGATAAATTTGTTTCTTTACTAGATTTAAATGATTCAGGTTTCAATTGTATGAAGAGCATCAATCACTAAATTAGGGGATCAATTTGATTATTTTTTACAGTAGAATTGGAGCCTGTCAATATATGAGATTCCACATGTCCAGCACACAAACAACATTAACTATTTTCACTTAGTCTTTGAGAGGCAAAAAAAGGAATTCAAAAAATAAATATGAAATGATTGCGAATATTTCGACTTTAAATATGAGTAGTCCTGTTTACAGTAAATACATACATTACATTTTTAAACATTATATTACAAATAAAATTTCTAACGTCACGAGGTATCGAACCTACATATCTATATCTAAATCTAACGCTTAGCAGTCGGGAGTGCTAACCACCGCGCTAAAGCGACAAGTTGAAACTGGTTAAAAAGCCATCCTCATAAGCTACAGTTCAGATAAGTTAAAATGCCAAATTTTAATTTCTCTTTTTCTAATTATTTATTATTATGCAGCGTTATGTAAATATAAAATACACGAAGTTTCAACAGGAATATCAATCAAACACATTTTAAATAAATAATTTAAATCGATTACAATTTTTCTTCGCGTGATATTTTTTTTCCCCCGTTGTAAACTATTTTACAACTTTTTACAATGACGGGAAATGTAATTTTTTATGGAAATTACACATTTTTAACGACAGAAATCAGAAATTTAATCGTGAATGTTAAAAATGTCTTAATAATAATTTTTTTTTAATTTCGTGTAAGGTTTGGTTTTTAGGTCTTTTATACTATTTTACAACGTTTAAGATTAATACAAAATGTAAATTTTTCTGAACATTGGCGATTCTAAAAAATCTCAAATATTGTATTCCTCAATTTCAATGATGAATTGAATAGATTTTTCGATGCTGTTGAAACTTGTAACAAACTCATTTATTTTTTCAGTCGGAATTATAGGAAAAACATCATCGACAAACCTTTTCTAAAAAAACCGGTTTAAAATATAATTTGGATAAAGCTTTTTTATCCACAAATTCAAGAATTATATTTGATATCGTTGGTGACAATGGAGACCCCATTGGACAACCAGATACTTGTTTATAAAAGTGATTGTTAAAGGAAAAGACAGTTTTGTTAAAGACCATTCTTGCAGAAATTAACACTTCGTCTATTGGTATTTTAGTTACATTCATATCACTTGTTAATCTCCGTTCTACACATGTTAAGACTAAATCTAACGGTATGCTGTTAAACATTGATACCACATCTAGAGAAACCATCGAGTAATCTTTAGGTATTTTTACATCCCTGATTTTATACTTAAATTGCCAACTGCCTTTAATGAAAGAATTGGTTGCTGATAATGTAGGTTTAAAAACTGTAGCTAAGTAAGATGCTAATTTATAGGCTGGTGATCCAATAGAGGAAACAATAAGTCTCCATTTTAAAGTTGATTTATGAATCTTAGGAAGCGCATTAGCTTTGGCTATTATTGATCCACGTGTTTTTAAACGATATGACATTTGATCGTTAATGTAAGATTTATTTTTCCATCCCTCAACAATATCATTAACTTTTGATTCTATGAAAGCAACCAAAGTTGTGTTCACTTTTTTGTAGAGAGATGTATTCTTTAACAAGAATTAAATACTAATATTATAATCGTTTCTATTTACAGCAGTAGTTATATTACCCTTATCGGCGTTTAAAAAAATTAAATATTTGTCTTTTCTCTGAAAATTAGATATTTTCTCTTCAGTTAAATGAAAATTTATAAATTTGCTGTTTTTATTATGATTTACTATTAGTTTGGTTACATTTTTACGTATTTTTTGTTTATTGTTTTTATCAAAAGACTGAGTACAATTTTCTAAAGAAGCTATAATATTATTGACAGAAATTTTTTCTGAACTATAAGACATTCCTTATTTATTACCTAATGCGATGCTTTCTGCAATCTCAACAGGAATTTCTTAATCCGACGTAATTTTAAACTATTTATTTATTCTGATGTTTTTAATTTTTCAGAATTTAACGAAATTTTTTCTTTTTGAAATCCAAACTTCTTGATACAAGAATCTCTTTTCTCATATTTTAACTTATTTAAATGTAGATCCTGAGTTTAAAAGAACTTGTGTAATGAGTCTTCATTATTAGTTCTTTATAACCGGTGTTTTAAAAATAGAGTGTATCTAGGTAAACAAGAAATTTGGTCAACTTCGTTTTTAATTTAACGATTTTTTAGCGTTTTTCAAATAAGTGTAAACTTTATAGTGACAATTATGTAATATGACATTTCTCGTAGAATTAATGATGTATGCAGAAATAATGGATTCTCTCCTTACTTTGATCATTAAGGTCAGTTGTTACTTAATAATAACAAGTCTCCTCGAATTCGTGATCCACATGTCCGACCTAGGTTGCGATCCATACTTTTGTAATATATACGCAAAGTATAGTTCAGAAAAAATTCCTGTCAATAATATTATAGCTTCTTTAGAAAATTGTATTTAATCTTTTGATAAAAACAATAAACAAAAATACGTAACAATGTGACCAAACTAATAGTAAATCATATTGAAAAGAATAAATGTATAAATTTTAATTTAACTGAAGAGAAAATATCTGATTTTCAGAGAAAAAACAAAGATTTAATTTTTTTAAAGGCCGATAAGTGCAATATAATTACTGCTGAAAATAGAACTGATTATAATACCGCAGTATTGAATTATTGTTGAAGAATACATCTCTCTACAAAAAAGTGAACACAACTTTGGTTCCTTGCATAGAATCAAAAGTTAATGATATTGTTAAGAAATGGAAAAGGAAATCTTACATTAACGATCAAATGTCATATCGTTTAAAAATACGTGGATCAATAATAACCAAAGCTTATGCGCTTCCTAAGATTCATAAACCAAATTTAAAATGGAGATTTATTGTTTACTCTACTGGACCACCAACCTATAAATTAGCATCTTACTCAGCTACAGTTTTTAAACTTACATTATCAGCAACTAATTCTTTATTAAAGACAGTTGACAATTTAAAGATAAAATCAGGGATGCAAAAATACCTAAAGATTACTCGATGGTTTCTCTAGATATGGTATCAATGTTTAATAGCATACCGTTAGATTTAGTCTTAACAGGTGTAGAACGGAGATTAACAAGTGATATGAATTTAACAAAAATACCAATAGACGAAGTGTTAATTTCCGTAATAACGGTCTTTAACAAAACTGTCTTTTTCTTTAACAATCATTTTTATAAACAAGTATCTGGTTGTCCAATGGGGTCTCCATTGTCACAAACGATATCAAACATAGTTCTTGAATTTGTGGAAAAAAAGCTTTATCCAAATTAAATTTTAGACAGGTTTTTTAGAAAAAGTTTGTCGATGATGTTTTTACTATAATTCCGACTGAAAAAATAAACGAGTTTGTTACAAGTTTCAATAGCATCGAAAAATCTATTCAATTCATCTTTGAAATTGAGGAAAAATATTTTTTAGATTTTTTAGATTTATCATTAAAACGGAAAATGAATGTTTAACTACGAATTGGTTTCAAAAACCGACATCATCAGGTCAATATCTGAATTATAATTCTCATCGTCCCTTTTCGCAAAAAATTAGTTTAATTAAAAATTTAGTCGACAGTTTCATAAAATTGAATCATGTTGAGTTTCGGAGTAAAAATTTAAATTTCATTAAAGAAACTTTAGAATTAAATAATTATCCTCTACCCTTCATCAACAGTGTTATAAAAGAAAGAGTTCATGAAATTCACAGTTCAAGCAACACTAAGAAAAATGAGTGGTTAGATAATCACAACGCAAATGATAAAGTGTTAACGATTCCATATATTCAAGGATTATCTGAAAGAATTAGAAGTTCTCTTAAAAAGTTTAACATCAATGTTTATTTTAAAAATTGCCGTAAATTAGAAAATTGTTTCATCAACAAAAAAGACAAGGATGCAAAGGAAAATGTATATAACGTAGTTTAAATGATTATATGCACAGTTTGTGAGAAAGTTTATATCGGAGAAACCTGCAGGAGATTAAAGATACGAATATTTGAGTAAAAAAGAGATTGTGAAATCGGTAACAATAAAACTGGTCTTGCCGTCGATCAATAGATGTACTACGATCGTTACATTAAATCTTACCTGAGAGTTTGTTTCTGTTTAACTTCTATGTATTCTAAGTTCCTAACATTGGCTTCTGTTTTCACGAATCATCTGTGTTTCATTATGTCCGTCGCAAACAAATTAACAATTTTCTAAACAAAGTTTTGTTTGTACGTTTTTCTGTTTTTTTTCTTTTTAATGTAGAACCCTAAGCATTTTAACCTCCGCTTCTTTTGCGCATGAGGTTATAAACAGAAATTTTATACTTTTGACGTTATTTGGACTTTTAACAACAATTACAGTTTATAGCTCTACAATTTTACTTTATCAATAATAATTGTATTCTACATCATTCAGATTTTCAAGTATTTAGCTATATTCCAGATCCAAATCTCACTTTTAAATAATAATTTGCTTTGTAAATATACAACAAGAAATATTAGGGATTTTGCAGCCTTGAGACACAAAGCCGTGTCGAAACGTCGGCATTATGTATCGACACTTTTATTTTACTTTAAAATAACAGCTATATAAAAATGAACGGATGACCAAAATAAATCCTTTCTTCTCTTGAAGAAATTACTCACATAAGTGAACTTATTTTCGACGAAAATAAAATTATTTTTCAAACTAAAGAGCTAAATCTTCAATTAAAATTATAAATATGCTATAAAATAGTGATTTTTAACAAAAACATTCAGACGAATTTTCAACAAAATATTTCAATAATCTAAGAAAAAATATTAATTTTCAACCACTTAGTTGCATTTTTTCCAAAAATGATAAAATTTCTGCAAAAAATGTAAAATTTGAAACTAATAAGACAAATTTTCAAAAAATAATAAAAGTTTGAACCAACAAATAAATTCAGTTGAATTTTCAACCAGGAGAGTTTTGAAATGAATTTTCAACTAACAAAGATCTCAGGTAAGCTTTTACCAAAAAGTGACTTGCTAACGAAAAGTTTTTTTGTACCAAATACTTGTATTTTTAACCAAAAAATCTAACACAAATTGTAGAATTTCCAAGGAAATAATAAAATTTTAAAGTACAAATTTGAATTAAAATGGTGTAATTTCAAGTGCAGCAGTTACAGTTATTTAAAATGTCCCTTATAGAATTTCCCTGATATTTACAAGATTTTTTTCAAAATCCCTGACTTATCTGAAACTTGCAGCTTTTCCTTGACCTGCGACCTCACTGTAAATTCTATTTTAAAACTAGAAAGGTTTCAATTTCTCAAAATAGAATCTGGAAAAGCCAGGATGGAGAAAATCTATTTGGCTGAACTATTAGAGTTTCTCGATCTGGATTGGAAAGGAGATTGGCCTTCTCCGTGGAAAACTGTAGGTTAGATGAAATAACTGATATCCGGATTGAGGTCAGTGACCTTTTGATGCAGGCCAGTAGCATTCCTAGTAGAAGATTCCGATTTTTCAGGGTTTTACGTTTAATTTCCTGTAGCAAGATAGCGGTTCATTCCAACATGCCAGGTAATGAGAGAAGCGTGGCCTCGCACGTACGCACTCACATATACACACATTTGCCCCGATGCAAGGACAGTTGACAGAACGAGACGAAGGTACGGACGGAGAAGAATTGCGCGAGGATATGAAGGATAGAAGGGTCGCCATGTTTGCCCCGACCCAAGAGATGGTGTTCACGTGTGCACGTTCCAAATGTCCACTGAGTAACTTTAGGTATTTGGCTGTGTATGTGTTTATGTGGATGTGTGGCCGCATTTGTACGTATGTCAACAGTCAACACACACTCCCACACTCGAGTTTTTGATGTGATACGGGAGATTAACGATGGCAGAACCTGGCCAAAATTGCCAAGGTTGGTCTCATAAAAGGCACCCTATGTCTCCCCAAATGGACACAATTCTTAGATGATATATATTCATATAAATAAAGTAACATGAAATATAGGACATTAGGTCTGGATGTATACTATCTGGATGTCTACAATAATTGGGAAATATCTTTTCTATTAGTGATAGTTGTGTAATGCACACCAATATAGATCATTTGATGTTACAATGTTGACCACACGCAGAATATTTGTGTTAAATTTTATATAACTCAGTTCAGTAAACGAAAGGCAGTACGGCATTTTATTATATTTCACTTTCATTCATGTAAAATGAAATAGCGTGATATTTTCTATAAAAATATCAATTATTAATATAAATTTATTATAATTTAATTCGTGATTTAGTAAGAAATAGTACAACTAGATTATAGCGATTACCTGATAGTTGGGTAAAATGAGATGTCGATTACCTACCAGTTAGGTAAAATGAGTCGAACTGTTAGGCACAGTTTCAATCAAAGAAAACAAAGTCTACCGTTTTAAATATGTGAATTCTACATCCCAGTTATGTAAAATTTCGTGCGCCAGAAAATAAACATTTTTTCTACAACCAGATTCTATGGAAGGTCATCCCTACTTACTACAACACACATCTTTACAAAATTTGTCTTAAACAATTACATTAAATTACAATAAATTACATATAATATAGTCGCACGTTTTTAACTATATTAACACTTCTAAAAATCAAAACGCTATGACGGTTTTCGAACCACCTAATCTAAGTTTAACGCGTTCGATCGATAACGACTAAACCTCACGGCTAACTTAACACTTAGAAACTAGAGAAAAAAATTTCAACTATAAAATTGAAATACGAGTACGTCAGGGCCGTAAAAAAACCTGGTCCCCATTTTATCGAAATTTTTTATTTTAACATTTTATCAATAAACAGGCTTATAAATTTATAGGAAGTAAATCAAAACATTGGATAATTTCGTTATTAAAAATTTTGTAACCTTAAAACCTTTAATCATTTAATTTTGAATATTTTAAATGTTTGCAAAATTGAAAATTAAAAACTTAAAAATGAAATTTATATAAAATCTATTAAATTAAATTAAATTTGGACTTGAGATTTTAAATAACTCTTTTGTAAAATTTATAGTTCTGTTTAGTATTAAATTCTAAAATAATTGAAGACTTTATCTAAATGTAATAATTTCCTCCATTTACCGAACTAATTGGCAAAATATTAATGAATACATTTTCTCCTTGCAGGGTACACGGCAAAAAATTTGAGCAGTGGAACTTCAGTTATTTCTCACAATAGTTCAACGCATATTATTATATTTAGTTTTTTACTTCAAACAAGGAATATGTTTTTCAACATTGATAACACAGGCCTGCAAATAATGGGGGCATGTCAGTTGTTGGAAAGGAAAGGTTCATTACCGAAGTAATTTTTTACGTAGAATCCGAATCTGGGGTGAGAACTGGCCTATCACGTCAGGGTTTTAAGATATTTGACGTTATGTACATAAAAAAGGCGTTTTGACTATTTGTGGGGTTATGTACAGAAGACACAACATTTTTTGGGATTTCAGCAACCTCGAACACCCAGAAGTACAAATTTTCAAGAGAAAACACCCAGTAAAAAATGTTTGCCTCAAAGTATCTAAAGCAAATGCTCAAGACATAATGGGACATATCTCGTAATTTTAAATTGGCGTAACTTGGTAAAGAAAAATGATTATTGAACTTTGCGACTTTCAAATTAAAGAAAAAGAGCAGTACTATATGATACAACTAAATAAAAAATCCCCAAAAATTTGATGTCTTCTGTACATAACCTCAAAAGTAGCAAAAAACGCTATTTTTTGGGTACATAACCTCAAATATCTTAAGATCCTGACGTGATGGGGTAATTCTGATCCCGGATTTGGATTTTACGTAAAAAATTACTTCGGAAGTGACCCTCCACTTACCCACAACAAAACCATGTTGGCCTGTGTAATCAACAAGCTCCGGATGTTTTTGCATATAGGGGGGGGGGGGTGTGATTCCAATGACTCCAAGGTGAATAATAAAGTTCTAGATAAATATAATAAGTCGTTAAGATCCATGCAAACTATTAGTTTCATTGCAATCAACATTACAGCTATTAATGAATAAACGTCCTCTTATTTTAAGAGGTTCTA
Organism: Belonocnema kinseyi; assembly: GCF_010883055.1. Classification (NCBI taxonomy): domain Eukaryota; kingdom Metazoa; phylum Arthropoda; class Insecta; order Hymenoptera; family Cynipidae; genus Belonocnema; species Belonocnema kinseyi. The sequence goes on from NC_046665.1 coordinate 67,915,890, forward strand.
AATTTAAGAAATTTAAATCAGAATGAAATCTAAATTAAAAATCGTATTGAAAAAGAAGGAAGGGGATGTTATTGGTTGCTTTGTTATTATTTTTCATCTTTAATTTTTGTTCAGATTGCAATAGGAGCATTTTTTGTTAGTTCGTGGTGGTCCAAATTTGGTCGTTGGATTCTTGTTTCTTTTTCAAGAGTTTGTATCAGCTGTGAGGTTCTGTAGTAAAAGCACTTGCTTTGAAGGCACAGTTATTATATTTGTACTTTTTTGCGAGTTTTGATACTTCGCAAATTACAAATTCTACCAGAATTACGAAAATTTTAGCCTTCAATCATATTCCTGAACGAAGCGAAATTAAGCAAACTATCTAAGTTTAAAAATGTGAGTTTCAAAACTTAAAATTACTTTTTTTATTAAGTTATTGCAGCGTCCTTTTTGGCGCGTTAGATATTTTCTTCTACAATAAGTATGGACAAAGATGTACAAAATAGCTGTCCCAAGGAATTACCGAAGCAGCAGCAGAGCATCGTGACAACTTTGAAATGAAACGGCAACATTCTACTCGAGAGCAATGACAGGTGGCTCCACATTTATAAGAGATTTAACACTGAAAATGCACGAAGAATATAATATTAAATAGGGTTTATATTCGGGTAATTGTAATTTACAGGTATTTTGATTGCTGCTGGTTTTTAAATTGAGACATAAAAAAATACGATAAAAACAATAAACTTGACAACCAAACGCATTATACCAAATTAAGGAATATTCATTTTCTTGAGATCAGACGAAAAATTGGCTACTGTAAGTAGAACATAATTTGTCAAGAATGCGAATAAATGGCGAATGTGCAATATCTCGGAGAAAAAAATCGGTTCGAATTATCTAAAACTAATTGAAAGGTAAAAAAGAGTACTAAACGATGGCGTCAGCAGTTTTTTTATACAAAATTTCTGATCATGTTATATTGCCTCAAATATGGCTAGAAATAGTCATTTTGCACTTGCGTTTAGTACTTCCTTTTACCTTTAATTTCCCATTTCAATCATCCCGAACCGATTTTCTTTCTTCGAGATATCGCACATTAACCATTTATTCGCGTTCTTCGCCTACATTGCTAGTTCTTGATGGTGGGAATGAAATGTTTAATATGCTGATCATATTAATATTATAATTGTAATTAATTATAATAATTATAATATGATAATAATATTGCTGAACGTGTTATATTACCGAAAATATAGCTAAAAATAGCCTTTTTTGCACAGTTTGGTTTGGATATCGTAGAAACCTCACGTATAGGAAAAATTTGGATAACGGATTCGGTTTCAGGGCACCAAAATCCTTCGAGATCACATGGTCCGGTCGTTGGGTACAAAAAATATGTTATTTCTGTCGGCCTGTGTAATGAATTCTCGAACTTAGCAACTTTGTCGAAATTACTAGTTTACAAAAAGAGTTTATAGAAAGTAACAAAACTTGTTACTTAAACGAACTAAATATTTTGCCCAATCTGAGTAAACTAAGTCCTTGAATGTTATATATTCTAGATTTGTTTGTTAGCCTCAAGACATTTTTTTTCTGTGCAATACGGATAATTGTCGATGATGGCATATTATCCCACGTTTCTGAATTGGATCGGCAATTCAGATTATTTTTCGAGTTATTAACATTTTTAAATAAAATTTATAATAAAATTAGACGTTTTTTTACAATATTTTGTATAAAATGGCCATCTTGCTCTCAATTTCGACTTATTATTTCAAAAATTACATGATGCCTTTCGTGATATTATGTAGAGATTTTAAGTTCAATGAATATTAATTATATTTTCAGTGCTGAACAAGTTAGCAACTTCCAAATTTAAAAGAATATTTTTACTAGGATGCTTTTTAATTTTAATTTTGCAAAAATTTGCTTTAATTGAATTTAATTTTGAACCAGCTTTTTTATGTTTTTTATTTATTCTTTATGTGATGAACTATATTTAAAGTAGAATACTCTCCAGTAAAATCAATTTATATTTTTAGGCTTGGAATTTCGATATTACCAAAGATGGACTCTACCTTATTCGTTTTGTCGGCGAATGTTTTCTCCAATTCATATAAATTTTAGAGTTAGAAGTTCATTAAAAATCTATTCTAATTTTCTAAATTAACAAACTACAGAAATGAAAAGCAGCAATTAAATTATTTTTGTAATGCATACCCTTTTCAGTTTTCAATTTAAAAATCTATATTTAAAAGCATTGGAATTTCGAAACACCATAAATTTCATTTATTTTTGAACTAGTATTTAATATTAGTGTTTATTAAAATTATGTAAATAATTAAAACAGAAACTAATAACTTGCGTAGTAACTAATATCGTACATAAATTTCTAAAATTTACTATTATACTGCATTGCAATTTGAATGCATTAAATGAAAAAATGTTTGAATAAGTGGGAATATTTTCAATTATTTCGATTATAAACTGTTCTTTCGAAACTTGAACTTTCTTCCATTTGAGATTACTAACCATTTTGAATACTTTAAGCTCGAGTGTGATTTTCTTCATTTTGAATGCTTACGGTATTTTATATTCTTTTAAATAGACATTGCTTTCCACTAAAAATCACATCCAATTTGTATTCGTTCAAATCTATTTTCCTAATAAATTGCAATGCTTCCATCACTCTAGTATTAATTCTTGAGGAAAAAAGTAACCTAACAAAATTCTAGCAATTACTACAATCCAAAATGTATTCACATAAATTGGAACCGCTTCTAAATTTGTGTTGCTATTAATTTGTAGCACAATATTTTACGACCTTGAAGTTTGCCACAGATATGGATTTCAAACTTGTGTAATTAATTTTAAAACAACGAAGAGACACATCAAAATAGTAAAAACACCTCTGGCTTCGCCTCGTAAATATCTCAATAGTGCATTTGGTTTTTCGATCTGATGCATACTTTGTTTATAACAATTGCTGAAAAATAACAAATGGCGTAACTGTTTAACAAATTGTTTAAACAAAAGAAAACGAAAAATGCACATCGAGATATTTCCGAGATGAATCCAGAGGTGTTCTTACAATTTTGATGTGACTCTTAGTTTTTTAAAAATTAATTACACAACTTCAAAATCCATATCTGCGGTAAACTTTAACGTCGTATTATTTTCCCCTTGGATGTTCCAAAAAATTGATTTTCAATTTGCATACCTAAAAATATTAACATTACACGTTCTTGATTAAAACAAAATAAAAGAAGAGGAAATAGAAAGAATGCTACGAGACCTGATTTTTAAATACAATTCCTCCAGAATCTTTCCCTTCCGTAACACTCATTAAGCATTTAGAAGAGACCAGGTCTATCGGAAATAAAGCCCCGACTCTTCATAGAAACAAAAGCACTCTTTCACGAATGTCCAAGCTTTCTGCCCACACACTTCACGCTACTCTGAATGGTGTTTAATCTCCATCTTTTGAAATTCGATCCCTCATAAAGATAAAAACTTTACGGTAGGATTTTAATTTGCTGGGCGTAGTTTCCTTTATCGCAGAACTAGGACCAGTCTGAGTGATTGAAAAAAGCTGATCTATCGAGCGGATGACTTGCTGTCGTGAATATTTCATTGATACGTGTAGGAATGATAAGAAGAAACGGAATCAATGTGAATGACCATCGACTACCTAATACATGTCTGCTGGAAGACAAATGATGTTTGGACGTCCGTCGCACTGAGAAAAGAGATCATTAGTCTTGCGTGTGAAACTCACGGCCCATTTTGGTCGACTTAAATTGAAATGAAACTTCTTACAAATTTTTTTACTTTAATTGATTTTACCTTTCTCTCTTTACTTCTTTTTATCTGTCTGGCTTTCTTTTTTCTAATACTATTATTGAATCTTTTTCTATGCTTTCATGACTTTTATTTTTTCATTTTTTCTTCAATCTTCCTCGAGTTTGATCTATTATATCTCCATTTCTCTTTTTATTAATTTTTCGATCCTACAAAGAAGATATGAAAAAAAATAAGTTGGAACATGCTCAGAGCGTTAAAATCATTTGTTAAGTTGGCGCAAATTAATTTTTTATTAATAATCACTCAGAAAAAAACTTGTCTTGAAGTAGAAGTATCTTTCTCTTGCCTGTTTTATTATGAACGACCTGAATATACTTTTTTAAAAAACAGAATTATTTGGCTACAAGATTAAAATGAATTGATGGCTGATGATTTATTTTTTGGAATCCTATTAGGTCTTAAAATACATATTTGGACACCTCCAAAAGCATTTAAAAAATTGGAAAAAAATTACAGATGAAGAAAGCTTCCTGTGGAAAAAAAATCTTAACGAATATCATCGTAAGAATTGTCCTAAAGAGATTCTACTCGTAACTAGCCTTGAAATACGTATTTTGACTCCCCAACAAAAAAATCAAAAGTAAGAAAATCCTCCTGCGCACAAAAAACCAACGAGCCTCAACGAAGAAAATCGCCTAATTGCCCTTATAAATTCCTAAAATTTGAAATGGTCTTACATCGTCTTTTGACTTCCCAAACATATGAAAACCAGGAGGTTCGCTTATATACATTTTTTCCAAATTTCATATGTTTCGTGTACTGTACCAGGTGTATACATATGAAACCGGTATTGCCATCTAGCGGCCAGTAGGCACACTTGTAGGCACTATCGGAACTTACCATTTGTGCTAATTGGCGTAT
>NC_046665.1:67920696-67930789 GCF_010883055.1 Belonocnema kinseyi
GCGAGGGCGCATACTTTGAATAAAATATTTGTTATCATTCTCTTGAAATAAATGTGTTTTTTTTTTGAAAAAATACCGGTTTCATATGTATACACCTGGTAGGTAATCAAAAACGTATTATAAGACCTGTTTCACAATCTATCAGGGCAATTTTGACGACTTTTTCCGTCAACGGTGTGTGTTGACTTTTAGGGAGAAAGTTCTTTTCACATACAACTTTTTTTTAATTATCTGATAGCTCGTTTCGGCAGATACAAGACGTATTTTGAGACCTGTTGTAATTTCCACAATTGAATAGGGTAATTTCGAAGATTTTTTTCAGGAAGAATGTTTGCCGTTTTGGCACAGGGAGGTTTTTCTCATTTATATTCATTAACATTTTTGGAGGTGCTGTATAGGGAGACAAAACAGTTCTTTAAGACCAGTTCAAATTTACACAATCTTTTAGAACAATTTCGATGATTTTTTTTCGTCAAGGATGTTTGATTTTTTACGCAGGGACGTTTCCTTTTAAACAACTATTCCAACTTTTTAAATTGTTGTTGGTGGGGGGGGGGGGCAAAAATATATGTTTCAATACTATTTTGAATCTCTACAATCAACAAGGTCAATTTCGATTACTCTTTTCTTTATGGGTGTTCATTTTTTCCGCGCAGGGAGGTTGTCTTATAAACAACTTATTAAATTAGTTTAGTTGTTTTCGGTGGATAAAAGTACCTAATTGAAGACTAGTTAAAATTTCTATAAACAGTCAGATCAATTTTGACGACTTTTTCGTTAAGGGTGTTTGTTGCATAGGCAAGAAGGCTTTCATTATCTACATTTTTTTTAATTATTGGTATCTTCTTTTTCTTGTCATCAGAACCCGTCGTAAATCTTAGTCATTAACTCAAGTCTGACATTTTCGACTGCTAAGTCTCGCCACTGGCCGCCAGCGAGACTTGCAGACGAACTCAAAACGAGCCAAGTCGAACTCAAGATAAAATATTTTAACTCGCGAGTTCAGGTCAATAAATCCCCGAAAATCTCCGAAATCTATTTGAACCCATTTCGAACGTCTTGGACTGATTATTAATATCAAATTCATTTACGCAGACTTAAGTAAGACTTTAGTGCAGAAACAAGTTACAAAAACAAGTGACAAAATTATATCTTCAGTAATAGCGTATGACCAGAAATGTTTTTATTAAAAGTCATAAACAGACCATAAAAAAAGTAATGACATGAAGCACTGTGGAAATAAAAAAACAACCCTTTTTATAGACGAAAATTAATTTCTGAGCACTTAAAATATTTTAGTGGTTAAAATCAACTAGGGGCTTTTTATATAATTCAATATAGACATTACAATAATTTAAAGATTTTTGAACACAATACAGTTATATAACCCACCCTCAAGGGCTGAAGCACAACTTCTTTTAAGGTCTATTATGTTAATAAATTTCATATAAATTATGTATCAAATAGTATAAAAATATATTTTGAAAGAACGTTGTGTTATATTTGTGTTAAAGGGTGAAACACTGTCCCTATTATTATACAAAATATATTTTTTCCTTTTCTAATATTTTCAATGTGATACAAAAATGTTTTTACATTCTAAATTACTTCCAGTAATTATTCTGCCTGCAAAGGTTATATTTTGGTTTTAGAAGCAACTTTTCAGGTTTGGTTCCACTTTTAATTTCACTATACTGTTTCTAAGGGGCTATCCATAAATTAGGTAACACATTTTCGGTGGTCAAAATTATTGGAAAGTTGCGTCACGTGCTTTATGAATAGCCCCTAACTTACGTTTATGATTTATAAATCACTAAAAAAATTTCACATCAAGCAGTATGATTTTTCACGGTTTGGGGATATTAATGCCTCTTGAGTGTGTTTTGACCACCTATATGATCCAGCGATTTTTGAATATTTTTTTCTGAAACAAAAAACTCTAAAGAGATCGAAAAATAAATTTTCGTCTTAAAAAGGGTTATTTACTTTTATTTTTAAGGGTAGCTTTTTATCCTTTCAACAACTTTTTATATTAATACTGTTTTTAAAAGTCGGTTTATGATTTTTGAGAATTTTTTTTTAATTCATAATTACAGGAAATGTGGTTTTTTACGATAGTGGGTGGCTTAACCTCAAAGAAGGGTATTCGATACAGTTTCAAGTAAAATACACGTAAAAATATTATGTATTCCGTTTACCAGAGGCGCGGTGAAGTTTATGTTTTCTCGAATGATAAAACTCAATACCAAGCAGGAGTAGTAAAGGCTAAAAGCGAAATAAAGTGAAAGAGTTGAAGAGCAAGAAACGTTTCGATTAAAGAGAAGAAATGGTTTTTCCAAGTGTGGTGGTTCTACTGTCGGCAGTGCTCCAATGAACTTCCGACTTTAGATGTCCTCGCATCTTTCTAGGATGACTAAAACGAAAGAAGTCTAAAATGGATCTATTTATAAGCAGCTGAAAGTAAAAACGGAATATATATAATTTGGGAGTAAAAATGGAATATACATTTTTCGGAGTAAAAAGGGAACAAACAAATCTTCCGAGTAAAAACGGAACAAAATTTCTTCCGGGTTTTATAAATCAATGTTGATGCCTGACAGTGTTTTTTTGAACTTGCGTTAGAAAAAGTAGTACAACATTACTTAATTTAGAAAAACCTCGAGCGGTAAAGTTACTTCGTATCATAAAAAGGCGCTATCTAAAGATGCGAACATACTATAATGTGTAGTTTGCAACAATTCGTATAAGCAAACGTACGGCCGAGCTCCCTGAACCGTAGATTTTTTATTACACGATTTCCAATTTTCATATTATTTCGTTATGTTTGTCTTCGAATATTTCTTTAACTAAAACCGGCGAAAAGAACTCTCGAAAAATACAAAAAAACGCGTTTGCTCCCTAAAAATTGTCATGCATATCTTGTATTCCAAGAGTTTCAATTTGTTTCATTAACTGAGAAAATTCGATTAAAAGAAAAGCTTGCAATAAGACTCATTTATTTTGAAATTTAATACCTTATCCAAGAAGATTTTTTTTATACTCCAAAAATCACCCTCAAAACTCTAAAAGAGCTTTTTGCGACATACGTCATTGTGTAAGAGATTCGAAAAGGTACCATTTTCTCCATCTTTCCCATAAAAAGGCATAATTTAGGAATAAGTAGATGTTTAAATGATTCCCAAATCCCAATAGTCTTTAAATAAAAATATTAACTAAAAAAAGTACTAAATTTTCAACAACAAAAATATTACTCTTAGCGGTCGTTAATTGGATCATCAATTCCAGGAAAATCCCAATTTTAATTATTTATCAGTGGAAAAAATGAAACATGTAAAATTTGTTTTAACACTTTCAAAATATTACCTATAAGCTTCATAAGCGGTATCGTTCGTTCGAAAAATAATACATTTTCAGGATTGACAGGGGAAAAAGTTGTCTTAGACAATAATGATTGTCTAAAAAACTGAAAATTAGTTTTAAAATACTTCAAAGCTCTAATTTCACCGTATAATAATCATTAATGCTAAAAAAGTTTTTTAAAAGTCGTCTTTGCCATCCTCAGAAATCAACCAAGGAGGAGCTAATTATTGATCCCCCACCCCTCTGAAATCGAATGATTAAATTCATCAGATAGTTTAAATTTTTCAAAAAAATTTACCTAGAATCTTTGTGAAGTAATTGACGTCTTTGTGAAATCTTTTTAATCCATATCTTTAGGAAATCATTGAAATCTTTGTCGAATATTTAAGTTATTTTTGAAATACTTGGAAATATTTGTGAAACTGTTGAAATTTAAAAAAAAATCATTGATGCCTTTAAAATCTTTAAATTTATCCGAAATCTTTGCGAAACCTTGAAAATCTTTGTTATTTCTTTGGGAAATCATTGAAATCTTTGTGAAGTCTTTTCAAACTATCCGAAAGCTTTGCAAAATATTTGAAAATTTTTTGATATTTTTAGAAAATCATTGAAATTTATATACAATATTAACAACTTTTTAAAATTATTTGATAATATTTGTTACATTGTTCAAATCTTAACGACATTTTTAAAGTCGATCGGAAATCATTGAAATACTTAAGAAGTCTTCCCGGAATGTTTGGAAATCTTTTAAATATATTTTTTAATCATTTGTATACTATTGAAATTTTTGTGGAACAATCGGGAAATCATTTATGCCTTTCTGAAATTTTTTAAACCTATCCGAAATCTTTAAATTTTTTTTTAAGTGTTGGTTAATATTTGTAAAAGTGATTGAAATCTTGATGAAATTTTGACGAAATATTTGAAATCTGTGGAAAATCATTGCAATCCTTTGAAAATATTTTCGAAGTGCTTGGTAAATTTTGAAAATTGTTGAAATCTTTGCGAAATTATTGAAGTTTGTAAAATCCTTTAAATCTATACGATATCTTCGCGAAACCTTTAAAATCGATGTTATTTCTTTGGGAAAACATTTAAATCTTTGTGAAATCGTTGAAAATCTTTGGACAATAATTTTTTATTTAAAGTCATTGACGTCTTTGTTAAATTTTTTAAAACTATCTAAAATTTTTACGAAATATTTGAAATCTTTGTAAAAAATATTTTTAAACTATTCGAAACCTCTGCGAAATATTTGAAATTTTTATAAAATCTTTAGAAAATCATTGAAATCTTTATAAAAGTTTTAAATTATTTAATAATGTTTCTTAAATAGTTTAAATTTATGAATGATTTGTAAACAATTTAAATTGGTTATGAAATCATTGGGAAATCCTTTGTGAAATCTTTTAAGTCTATGCGAAATATTTGCGAAATCTTTGAAATTTCTTTGAAATATTTGGTAATATTTGTAAAAATGATTGAAATCTTTATGAAATCTTTGCAAAATATTAAAAATCTGTACCAAATCTTTGAAAAGTCATTGAAATCCTTTGAAAATATTTTCGAAGTACATGATATATTTTTGAAATTGTTAAAATCTTTGCAAAATCATTGAAGTCTTTGCGAAATCTTTCTGATATCTTTGAAAATCTTTGAAATATTTTCGGAACAACTGTGACATTTTTAAAATCTTTTTTAAATTATTGGCAATTAAAGCAAGCATTTGCGAAATCTTTCAAATTTATCGAAAAACTTTGTTAATTTTTTGCGAAATACTTGAAATATTTTGAAATATTTGTAAAAATAATTAAAATATTTCTGAAATCTTTGAATAATCATTACAGTCTTTATGACATTTAGATATATCTGAAATCTTTGCAAGATTATATTAGTCCTTGGGAAATCTGTGAAATTTTGTAAATACTTCTGAAATATTTGTTAATATTTGTGAAATTATTGCAATCTTTGGGAAATCACTGATTTCTTTGTAAAACCTTTTAAACCTATCCAAAATTTTTTGAGCATATTTGTAATAGATATGTTTTCACAATATTTGTAATATTTTTGAAATATTACTTCAATTGAGGGGGCGGATGCAATAACCATCTTAGTTCATCTTTGTTATACGACAACCAAATTCGAGGTTTTTTTCGTTTTGTAGTTATTTAAGGAAAACAAAAATTTTCAACGAAAAAAGAATCAATACTTTTTTGCATTCGACTTACCAGATTTTTGTCAGGAATTAATATTTTTTCTTGAAAATTTTATGTAACATTCTTCAACATATTCTACGACTGTTAGAGTGTCTATCTTATTATAAAAACATTTCCGAGCTGTTTAGTGAATTTACAAAAATATTTTCTTCAAAACCTGGGATGCATGTATATAAACGAGAAAGTTGTGTGAGGACGTTTCGAATTTTGACAACTTTCAGTGAGTAAAGTCTTCCTTAGAGATCAAAAGGAGTTTTTCCAAAAAGTTTTAGATCTTTAGTCATTAGAGGAAAAAGTGAGGACGATGTGCAGATTATGTACGGCGATCTAACCTTGACTCGGTACGCGAGAACCACGAAGTTGAATAAGGAGACTCCACTCCCATTACTGCCTTGGGAAAATTTGGACGCATAGATTCGGATTTACTTAGTTGGTATCGTTCGTAGCGTCTCTTGCGGAAAAGCGTTGAAATACAAGTTTTCCAAATGGTATTATTTCTAATTAAAAGCGCTCCAAATTGTACACTTTTAGATTGAATTTTGAAATATAGAAAATTTTAACAGAAATTATTTGAAATTTTATCATTTTAAATATAAGAATGTAGAATTTCAATGATTTAAGATAATAGAAAAATTCGAAAATAAGACAAGTTTAAAATATCAAAAAGGAAATATTTTCCGAACACAATTTTGAAAATTCAACAATTTAAAATTCAAAAGAATTAAAACTGTATTATTTGTAATTAAGAGCGTTCTAAATTGAAAAATTTCAGATTATTATTTTTTTTTAATGGAGATTTTTTTAGAAAGGAGTTGAAATTGTATCATTTCTAATTAAAAGCCTTTAAAATTGAAGAGTCTTATTTTGAATTAAAGAATCTGGAATCCTAATTATTAAAGGTTAAAATTTCAGAAAAAGGACAAATTAAAAACTTTATGCATGAAATATTTTCAGATTAGAATTTTGAAAATTCGCAACAACTTTCTTCTGCAGATTATCATTTTAGTTATAAATTTCTCTATTTAGTTGAAAATTAAAAAATTTTCTTAAAAAAGACATCTATTTTGGATGCAAATTGTTTACAATTCTTATTTTGGTATTAGAAAATGAACTTCAATCTTGTTTGGATGAAAATTTAATTATTTTGTTTAAGGTTTTTTGTTTAATTCATCTGTTTTAGGAGAAATCTCATCTTTCTTAAATAAAAATGTAACTTTTCGGTTGAACATTCAACTTTTTTTTTTAAATTTTGTCTTTTTGATGTAAAAATTCACCTTCTTTAGCAGAAATTACACCTTTCTTGGATGAAAATGCAATTGTTTGGTTGAAAATTTAAAAATTTTGTTAAGTCATAATTTTTTATTCAAAATTATACTGTTTTAATATAATATTTGGGTGCTGAACAAAAATTTAATATTTTCTAGATGAAAATTTAACTATTTTTGAACATTTGTTTTTATTGAATTAAAAATCCATCTGTTTGATGAGAAATATCATCTTTTTAGATATCTTTTTTGGACGAAAACTCAACTTTTTTCATTATGAATAATTCTCCTCCTACAAGAGACAATTAATATTTTTTGATAAAAATGCAACTATTTGGTAGAGAGTTCAAGAATTTTGACGAGAAGAATGATATTTAACCAAAAAGTTAAATTTTCATTTGAAAAAAATGAAATTTCTTCTATCGCTTTGTTAAGAAATCACTTGTTTTGTTAAAGATTTATATTTTAAGTTGAAAATTCATCTCTTTAGTTAAAAGTTTAATTATTTTGTTGGAAATTAATCTTTTTTAATTGCAAATTTAACTGTTTAGTTAAATATACATTTTTTGTTGTTTACAATTAATTTTTTAACAGAAAATGTTACTTTTCCTTCATTTTAAGATTGATACTTTTAGTTGAAAATTCGCCTTTTTTGAAAACAATAATGAGTTTTAGATTGAAATTTAATTTTCATTGGGTAAAAGTACATCAGTTTCGTGAAAAATTAATTTTTTTACTGAAGTCATATTTTTTGTTTGAAAATTCAATTTTTGTGGAGAAAATTCGCCTTTTGGCAAGAAGATTGAATATTCAACTCTTATGTTAAAAATTCAATTATTTTGTTCAAAATTTCAGTATTTTGTTAAAAAGCCATCTTTTATAGTAGAAAATACATTTTTTTATTTGAATTGACTTAATAAATTTGAAAATTTTAAATTTGTATATAAAATACTGTTTTATTCCGCTTATAAAATATCTTATGTTAAAAGTATCACAAGATTAAAATGCTTGGAATTTTAATATTAATAATTTAAAATGAAAAATTAGTTAAGGAAAAACCAGAAAATTTTGAAAAAGTTCTCAGTTTCGCATGTTTCCGCAAGAGGCGCTACGAGCGATGCAAACTAACTAAATCCGAGAAGGAAGATTTTTCTCACTGGAAGTTGTCAAAATTCGAAACTTCCTCACAAAACTTTCTCGTTTATATACATGCATCCCATATTTCGAAGAAAATATTTTTGAAAATTCACTACACAGCTCTGAAATGTTTTTAAAATAAGATAAACACTCCAACAGTCGTAGAATATGTTAAAGAATGTTACAGAAAATTTCCAAGAAAAAATATCAATTCCCGACAAAGAGCTGGCGAGTTGAATGCAAAAAAGTATTGATTCTCTTTTCGTTGAAAATTTTCGTTTTCCTTAAATAAATAAAAAACGAAAAAAACATTGAATTTGTTTTTCCTACAAAAAAGATGAGCAATAAAATAGTCTGCAAGTATTGATGGTCAACACTCAAATTTAAACAATTTTGAAAATTTGCTCAGCGGGCAATAATTCTCCGTGTGTTCGAGCGATAAGGTGGTTATTGCATCCACCCCTTCAATTTTTAAAATCATCGCGAGATTATTTAAACCTTTGTACAATATTTGAAATATATCGGAAATTTTTATGACATAATTAAAGTCTTTGTGAAATTTCTGTGAAAACAATGACGCCTTTGTAAAATCTTTTAAACCTATCTAAAATATTTGCAAACTTTGTGAAATCTTTGAAATCTTTAAAAAATTATTGGAATCTTAGTCAAATCTTTTTGAAATCCTTATAAATCTTTGCGAAATAATTGGTAACATTTGTGAAATTATTGAAATCTTTGAGAACTCTTTGACAATATGAATTTTATACCTGTATTTATGATTATTTATTATTCACTATTTATTCTTTATTTATTATTATGTATGTAAAATTTTTATGTAGAATCAACCCCCTTGTATTGTGCCTGGACACTGATCGATATAAGTGCTCCACTGATTTACAGTGAAATTCCACTCATTCGAATTAAGAGACAAGTTTCTGGTCACATTCAGGGTAAAGTATTTTAAAAATAATTTTCAGTTTACTTAAAAATTATTATTTGTTGAAACAATTTTTCCCCTGTCAATCCTGAAGATGCATTATTTTCGAATAAATGATACCGATCATGGAGATGAACAGTAAAAATTTTTGGGTAATAATAATAATAATAAATAGCGTAAACCGACGATTTCGTGAATACTATATACATATATGTATTTTGACGCGCTGATTACGAAAATGATAGTAAAAATTTGCGACTAGTCGATTTTCATGATGAAACAATGAAAAAAAAACCATAAAAATCATGGTTTTTGCGATTATCTCAGCTAATATGCGAAATAAAAAAAAATTCTGAAAAAAGTTATAGAACTTATCAAAATACAGATTTTTTGTCTGAACATTTTTTTTCTGTGAGTGATACTTTTCGACAAAATGAACGATATAAGGATTAAAATCATATCTCTATTGGTTTCGGTTTAGTACCTACTTATGCTCTTCATTACGGGAAGTTTGGAGAATTTTGAAGAGCATTTTTTTTGTAAAGTCACAACCCTGCCCGTTTTCTAAAGCCCCGTGGAAGGCGGGTAGGCACTTGATGACAGGTCACAGAAACAATGTAAAGTCAAACACTGTCCCTTTTCCAATGTCCCGTGAGGAGCGGGAAGGCACCCCCGTGATAGGTCACAGAAATAATGTAAGCTCATACCCCTGCCCCTTTTCCAACGTCCTTTGGGGGGCGGAAAGGCACCCCCGTGATAGGTCATAGAAATAATGGAAGGTCACACCCTGTCCTTTTTCTTGACTTGACTTGCTTTTTATGGGTCTTTCATGGTTTTCACCATAAAAATCGACTAGTCGCCAATTTTCACTGTCATTTTCGTAATCAGCGCATCAAAATACATGAGTATACGGAGCCTCAAAAGAATCAGCAGTTTACGCTATTCGGAACTTCATCCACATTTTTAATTTAACATATTTTTAATTGTGGAAACAAACGCGTTGTGTGCTTGTCGCAGGTCAGTTATACCAGCACCCCCCCTCCCGCACTCCTAATTTTTGGGTTTTCTATAGCCCACTGAATTGCGCCCTAAATGCGCTCAAATGCGCTACCGATTAAAATTTTTGCGCTACAAGACTGTAGGAGTAATTTCAGGTATTACCGGGGGGGGGGGGG
>NC_046665.1:67930889-67952633 GCF_010883055.1 Belonocnema kinseyi
AATACATCATATTTTGGAGAGGGGGGGGGGCGGCAGTGTAACGCAGGTGTTGAATCCTCAACTGTGATACGCAATATAAAGTTAAGGACATGGACTCTTTCGACTTCAAATGCGCTCATATGCGCCATAATTTTTTTTGTTAATTTTGAAAATTGCCCAAGATATGGAGGTAACAAAATATTACGAAGTGATGTACAACCAAATGAAAAATTTGCAATCCGCATTGATGCAGGGAGTTTTCTATGGGGATTTAAATGAGCTCATACGCGCCATAAGGAAAAAATGTTGCGCCAAATTGATAACCGAGTTGTCAACGATCTAAATGGGGGGGGGGGGCTAGCGTGATTTTTCTAAACTAATGACATTTTTCCAAATTCATTATACCTATCTTCCATAACTTCAAATGCGCTCAAATGCGTCACCACTAAAAAATTTTGCGCTAGCTAAATGACTACTTGTTACGATTCACTATCCGATGATATCTCGAAATAACATAAATTGCAAAATAAAAATGTATAATGATCTCTTAGTCTAGGATTTCAATTGCGCTCATATGCGCCACTTTCAAAATTGAAAAAAAAACATAGTCAACCCCCTTAATACCACTTGTTACGATCCACTTTACGATGATATCTCCAAATAACTTAAATTGCAGTATAAATATGTATAATTATATACATTTTATAAAAATATTATAATTCTTTATTTATATTATAATAATTTATTTATAATCGTATTAAGTGGTAATAAGGGGGTTGATTATGGTTTTTTGTCAATTTTGAAAGTGGCGCATATGAGCGCATTTTAAATCCTATCTGAAGAGATCATCACTAATTTTTATACTGCAATTTAATTGATTTAGAGACATCATCGAATAGTGGATCGTAACAAGTGGTAGTGAGGGGGTTGATTACAGTTCGTTGTCAATTTTGAAAGTGGCGCATATGAGCGAATTTGAAATTCTGTCTGAAGAGATCATTACAAATTTTTATATTGCGATTTAGGTTACGTGGAGATATCATCGGGTAGTTTAACAGTAGCAAGAGTTAATTGGGGTCTTGATTATTGTTTTTGTTAGTTATGAAAGTCGCGCATCTGATCGCATTTGAAACCCCATAGGGAAGTCACTAAATCAATGTGGATTGAAGAAAGAATCCATGTCCCTAACTTTATATTGCGCTCAGTTATCAATGTGGCGCAAAATTAATTAAATTTGTAATCAGAATAGCGTTTATCATTTATTTTTGTAAACTATTGTATTTTGCTCTTTTGTTATTGTTTTTTATTTGAGACTTTTGAGACTTGATCAAATGATACTCCAAAGCTGGGCACGGTTCGAGCCTCTATCTCCACCTCACAATTGTGCGTACATACCCTCCCTTCAGCCGCGCGCTCGTTTGTTCCGTTTTTCCTCGGAGAATCAGTATGTCGCATTCTTACACGGAAGAAATTTTGTTCCGTTTTTACTCGGAAAATTTGTTTGTTTCTGGAATAATTAGGGTACTCACCGAAGTCCTGGAACGGCGGTCACCGACCTCTGCTCTGGACTTGTTATCCATATGACATCAGGAGTCGGACTGCCATGAGCCGAACAACTCAACTGAGAACCAGTTGTATTAGAGAAAACAAGGGTGCTCGGTGGCTCTTGAACGAAGACCGGCCCCTGCTGCCCATTTGCGGTCCAACTGGAAGCTGAAACAAAAATCAATTCACTCTAGTTAAATTTAAAGAATAATTAAAATTGGAACATATTTTCTTGTCTTTTCCTTTTATTAAATTCATCGATGTAGGCGAGATTCGCCCACAAAAAGGTTTACTTCACGTATCTAATTATAGCATTTAAAATTTTTGTTATTTTGGACTACTTTGGCAAATAGGTTGAGTTCCAAAGGAAAGGTAGGGTTTCGAGAGATAGGGTTCCCGAGGGAATTGTTGGATCACGTGGATTGGCTTACGTGCTAAGGAATAAGGGGTCCCAAGTGATACGTGAAGTCCTGTAAGATAGCTTAAGTCATGAGACATAGGGATGGATGCCCCTTGATATAGCTGGTATTTCGTGGATTAGGTGGGGTTACGTAGAACAAAGGAGGTATTAGGGATAAAAAGGGGTGCCGAGGGATCAGGTGTGCTGATGGAAAAGGTCGATCCCAAAATATAGAGAATGTCCTGGAGGATAACGGGAATTTCGAGGGATAATTTATTTTTCGTGGGAAATGTTGGCTCCAAAGGGGAAGGCGGGGTTCTGTGCATTACGTAAGGTCCCATAAGATAAAGGGTCTCGAAGCATTAGCTGGGTCCCGTGAGATGGCTAGGACACCAAAGAATTAGAGGTTTTCGAGGAACAAAAGAGGTTCCGAGAAATAGAGGGTCCCCAAGAAAAAATTATGACGAACTAACACTAGCCCTAAATTTTGAGTCTGATAGCCCGCAGTTACGATACTCTCAAAAAGAACTATCCTCAAAATTATGAACGGACTAAAAAATATGATTCATTTCCTACTGCAAAAGCTATTATCTCTCTGGCCTGCAACCTGAATGAAAAAGGGAAATGATCCTTATTTGCGTTTCTCTTGGAGAGCTAATTTCTCATCTGTGGCTTGCAGGGGTTCCGTATAACGACCAGGACCGCTGGATATTCCAGGCTGGCTGTACATATGTACGTTCTGGCCGCGTCAAATCGGATTTTAAGCCGCAGAACGGGACGGGACGTCAAGAGGGACGTGCCGTGGCTAAATAATTCATGGGATGAATTATTTCTATTCCACGGTGCTCTAGGTAACGAGGATCGATCCTTCCAATCGCCTTATACCCGGTGATTTCATCAGAATTCCATCATAAGCAAGCAAAACGGATATTACTTCCAAGCCAAGATTTCCATTATTAAAACTAAAGGTATCAAGATTATGGCTGACTAAACATTGGCATGAAATACTTAACTCAAAATTGCGGACTGTACATCACGTGCAATGCTTATTTTTGCATGGCTGCCTATATGTCGATCTCTACTACTGGTATTTTAACTATCCTTTACCTTTCTAACTAAAATCGAGGTCTTCGATGGTTGTTCAGCTGCTCCTTCTAAAGAAAGCATCGAAAAAATCTCCGAGCGTTATTATTGCTAATAGTTGAGTTGTCAGGTACCAGAGGCTTCCCAATCTTCGACCGCTCGCTCTGAAAAATCTCACTTTTCAGAGTAAGCCCCCTTTCTTCGGCACACGTCACATATGACTGTTCATCGGCATAAAATAGTAAATCTTCAAATTTCTGAATATATATTAATCTGTATAACTTGGCTTTGAAATATTCTTAGATATCTGACTTTCCGTCTATATTTACTACTTGTATTTTAAATATCCGTTCAATACCCAAATAAGTCAATTTTGGCTACCGGTATTTTGAATATCCTGTAATTATCAAATAATACGTCGATGTATACTACTGTTCTTTTAACTATACGACTGCACTACTTCTTTTACTTCTTCTTCTTTACATGTCAGAGTATACGTCGATCTGCGCAATTATTCCTTTAAAAATCCTTTAAATATATGAGTGCACGTCAGTTTACACTAACTATTCTTAAAATGTCTAAGTATACGTCGATCTATACTACCTTACCAGTATACACTACTAATTCTTTAAATGTTTGGCAATGCATCGATCTGTGCAACTGATATTTGAAACAATGGGCAAGTATCTGACTATACGTCAATTCATACTACTGATCTTCTAAATATCCTTTAAACACCTCACTTTACCTCGATCTGTACCACTGGTATTTTACAGACTCTTTAAATTTCTGACTATACATCGATCTGCACTACTGATATTTTTAATATCCTTTTTACAAATGAGTAAACATATATCTGTACTACTTATTGGTGCTTTTAATATATAACTGCGTTTCGGAATTACGACTCATTTTTTAAATTTCTGACAATACATCGATCTGTATTACAGACCTTTGAAATATATCAATGTAAGTGGTTGCACGCTACTTAATCTTTAAATGCCTAAGTATACGTCAATATATACTACCGTTTCTTTGAATATATTATTGTCCATCAGTGTATAATATTACTACTAGTTCTTTAAATTTCTGAGTATACACCGATCCGTACTACTGGTCTGTTGAATATCCTTTAAATTTTCGATTAGACGTTGATTTAAACTTCTGATATTCGAAATACCCTTGAAATTTCTGAACATACGTATATCTTTACCACTGTTTTTTTTTAATTTACGACTGTACGTCGATATTACTACTTATTCTTTAAATTTCTGACAATGCGTCGATTTTTACTAGCGATGCTTAAATATGCTTTAAATAACTGGTGACACGCTGACTTATACTACTTATCCTTTACGTTTCACATTATTCGTCAATCTTTACAACTGATGCTTTAAATAAGTGACTATATGTCGGTATAAGCTGCTTACTTTTTAAATAGCAAACTAGTATACTAATAATATTGGCGACATGTTAATGATTATTGTAAAATAGTTTCAAGAAATAAAATGTAGACTTCCAAAAATTCTTGAAGTGTCTTACCTTGTAGAAAAAAAGTATTTACGCTACGATCCTGTGGTTTTTTATTCGGCTCATACAGTGACCACTGGGAAAAATAGACAAATACTAGGAAACTGTTTTTTAAGTCTGCATCCTATATAAATTGAAAATATGAAAAATAAGAATAATGAGGAAAACTTGGTTATTCATACCCCTTTGTTACAAGCTTTTTGTTTAGACCGACTTTCTTCAGGGATAACTCAAATGGAAACTCTTGGCATGTAGAATTGATATGAAAATTAAAATTTCTTATGGTATAGATTTTTTATATCAGTGGTTTAATAACATTAAACATTCGAAAAATGGACATTATTAAAATTTAAGTCTACAACTACGAAAAAATAACTTGAGGCCACGTGCCAAATTCTTTTTCAACTGATTTGAAGAAAATACTTATGATTTTAATTTACACCTAAAATTTATTATTCAAAGTATATAAAGTATGCAATACTAATAATTTGATTTCAAAGAAAATTCTATAAAAACTTTTGTGGTAATTCAAAGAATCGCTTGACCGAATCAGCAGATATTGGAAATGGAAAGAAGCAGAAAGTAATTTCAATTGAGTCTCGAACGTCGCGCTCATTCCGCATTCCTGCCTCGTGGGTACGCTCATCGTAATGCTGCTAAAAAAGAAAAACGACTAAGGGATAAAAAGGAGTAAAAAGTGTCCCTCAACGAATCATAGGGTCACCTCCACTGATACGAAATGCTTTAGATCGTAGAAATATAAACACGATTAAATCGTTCTGACAGCATCGTTACTAGAGAATATCGACTATCGACCCTGTGATTTGAACGAGAGTTCCTCTCGAAATAAAGTCACTGGCGTCGTCCAATCAGTGAGGAACTTCCGTATGTATGTAGTTTGTAGTAAGTCCCCCCAGGTTCTGGAAGTGCGCTTCAATGCCCAGGTTCCGAGAGGCGAAGAAGATTGCATGTGCTATTGATGCGGCGCGGCGGTCCACCAACTTTCGTACAGTTTCATCCATCGACCTGACTTTTACGAGACCAACGATCCCGCCGAGCCACCCGAGTCAGTCGATACGTTTGCGTCGTCAGTAACAAGAGCTATCGATCACTTCTAGAGCATGCCAGCCCGGATGACATTCGACTCTCATTGGTAGTTTCTATCCAAACTTTTTACCAGGGATTTCGTAGTAGGAAAAAGCGGGAAAAAGGATGAAAATGCCATCTATTATTAGCTAATTAAAGGAGCAAAGTTTCTAATGAGATAGCAATCGTCGTAAAAGTGCTTTTTCATATAAGAAAACATACATTAATTAAGTAAGGATAATTTCGGAAATTGTAGACCTCTTCTCCTGATATTATAAGGCTTCTTAAGATTTTAAGATTTGCAAAACAAACTATTGTGGAATACTACCAGTGGTCTCACTTAAGTACCACTCGAGATTGTTTTACGGAGTTTTGTTGTAATACCTGGAACCTGCCCTAAAATAATACTTTCTTTTTATAGTGGCACCATTCTTATGTAAGAATTTATATTTTTTACATAATATATCAATTTTGTTCACTGTAAACGAGGTTTTAAATGATTTTAAAAGATTTGAAAGTATTTTAACAGATTTCAAGGCATTACGAGGGGTTTAATAAGAATTTCCAGAGATTGATAGATCTTGAAGATTTTAAAGGAATTACAAAAATCTTCGCGAATTTCAAGAGATTTTAAGATACTTAAGAGATCAGGGAATTTTTGTGGGATTTCAAGGATTTTGCGGGATTTGAAGACATTTCATGTGGTACCGAATTATTATCACAAATTTTAAAGGATATCAGGGGATTTCAATGCGACGATGATTTAACAGGATTTAAAGAGATTTTTCTATAAGATTTAACAAGATTTCAGGGGATTTCAAAAGATTCTCAAAGATTTCAAAGGATTTGAAGGGATTTCATGTGATACTTAAGTATTTTCACGGACTTTAAAGGATATCAGGATATTTTAATGGGATTTTGAAAAGTTAAGGAGATTTAAAAAGATTTCATTAGATTGAAAAAATGCCAGGTATTAAACGATATACAAGAAATTAAAAAAAAATTGCAAAGATATCAAGGTATTTCATCTGATTTTAAGAGATAATTCCACAGTATATCCATGGGGTTTTAGAGGATTTAGTAAGATATGAAAATATTTTACGGACATTTCAAGGATTTCAAGGAAGCTCATACGATTTGAAGTATTTACACAGCTTTTAAAGTGTTAGTGAGATTTTAAGGGATTTTAAGAGATTTCAAAATGATTCACAAGATTTGAAAGAATTTCATAGGATTTCTTGTGATGCCAAATTATTTTCACGACTTTTGAAGAATATTACGGAATATTACTACGATTTCAAGGATTTAAAAATATTTCAAGAGATATCAAAAGATTTCCGGGGACTTCACAAGATTTTGAAAAATTGAAAAGCATTTGTAAAGATTTTAAGAGATATTAAAAAAATTTCAAATTATATTAACTGATCATAGAGGATTTCGTAACATTTTAAAAGATTTCATGAAATTGCAAAGGAGTTCCGGATGATATAAAAGATTTCAAGGGATTTAGAAGGATTTTAATGGATTTAAAATGATTGTAGTGTATATTATAAGGAATTTCAAGAGATTCTGAAAAATTAACAGAGAATGCAATGATTTGAATTAATTCATAAGGGATTACAAAGATTTGAATAGATCCCGTAAGATTTTGAGATATTTAACTGAATTTCAAGAATTTTAACTGGGTTTTAGAGATGTTGAGAAATTTTCACAAAATAAAAATGATTATGAGGGCTTTTTACAGGATTTTCAAGATTTCAAGGATTTTTACCACTTTAAAGAGTTTCAAGAAATTTCTAGGGGGCTCAACCGCTTTACAAGAATTTCAAGTGTTTATGTATGATATTATTCATACAATTTTAAAAAGACTTCAAGGCGAAACAGGCGTTGTTAATTATCATATTTTAAAAATTAAGGATATACCCACCAGTACAGATATTTGTGAGATTCCTCTCACCAGAAAAAGCCTCACTTAAATAATAAACGCTCCAAAAGGGAGGATTGTTGATTTGCACAGGATTTTGAAGATTTCAGGCGATTTCAAGTATTTGTAAAGTTTTTAAAAGGTTTTGACCGATTTTAAGAGATTTTGAAATCATTAATCGGATTTTAAAGGATTTTACAGAATTTTATGTGGCACCGTAGTATTTTTACGAATTTTGTAGGATATTAAGGAATACTATTGAGATTACGAGGATTTTGAAGGAATTTATAGATATTTTAACAGGCTTCAGTTGACTTCAAGAGATTTGAAAAAATTCGAAGCATTTTACGAGATTTTAACGTGACCTAACGTTGTCCAATAAATATTATACATCGTTCCTGTAACGAGGTCCCTTGAAATATTATAATTATTTTTAATTTATTTTATTACTTTGTAAACCCAAGTTTCCGGTAAACATTAGTGCTATGAAGTAAATCACTACATGCTGGGAATGAAATGCTCACACAGGTAAGTGGAGGACTAATATTTTTATTGTAGAGTAATAGAAAACTGGATAGAAATAAATTTTACATTACAGATATAAATGGCAAAATTAATATACACAGTGAACCCTGGAAATAGGGCCCCCTTATATAGTCCTCCCGAGAATTGACGCCGCGGCACAATTTGTTGAAAAAGGAGCTGCGCGGGGTGAGCGGCGGTCGCTCTAACGTAAAAAAACAAAAGTTTTTTTCTACGAAATGGCACCTTTATCTGGGTAATTCCCCACCTCCCTAAACCAAAAACCGTCCCAGTTTCAGAGTTTCAATGTGTGTTAAAACTCCAACTCTTCCTAATTTTTATTCTTAAACTTAGGAAATCTTTCAAGAACTAAAAAATAGAATAAAACATCATCATGGTAATTTACGAAAAACAAAATACCTAAATTCAAAAATATTCAAAGTATATTTTTCATAACAGTACACATCCAGAATTCTTTTCTTTAATTTTTAAACTTAATTAAATTAAAATAAAATTTAACAGAACAGTTAGAAGTGAAGATTTCAAATTGACTAAGAATATTCCAGATTTAAAATAAAATCGGTTTCAGCTAAGCAGCAAGTATCGTTGCACCAAAAAATTAATTTTTTACATTCCTGCGAACTTGAGACATAGACGCGTTACCACACTTGGTGTCATATCATGAATCTCCACCAATTAAATGAAGTAAAGTGATTTTTCCCCTACCTCTCCCAGAGCTTCGTTTCAAAGCAGTTCTATTTCAAGTTTCTTAGTGCCAAGTGTGAAGAAGGTCTTCCTTGTCACGAAAAGTGAATACAGATAAGAGTGAATTCTAAGCGGGAGATTTTTACCCGTTTAACACTGAGTTTCCCTACTTCGCCCAACGTGAATAATAAGGATAGGAGAACCCGAAAATAGATTTCAGTGTCGATATTCAGGTTTTAAAGTTAAACCATAAAAATAGTTGAACGAAAACGGGTAAGGAGTCTTATTTAAGATTCAAACAGAAATGATTAAGGAGTTAAAAAAACGAAACGCAGGTGATTAAGAAGCTTGAAAAATATTGAAACGAAAATGGTTAAGGAATTACAAAGGTCTAAAGTCCTAATCGAAAAAAATGCGATTTATCCACTTCAAAGGGAATCTATCTAATATCGCTTTTTCGGATTATTTTGGGCGGTCGGCAGCCCTGTGATAAATAAAGTTAACATTATGTACTGAATTGAATGTCTAAATTTGGAAAGAAAAGTAAGCGGAAAAGGAGATATATATTAAACAGAATAGTCAAGGGGGAAGAACAAGGAAACCAATAAGCATGAAACAAATGTCAAGTTGGTGAGTACCATTGCCCCTTCTCATAATTCAGCTGTTTGAATTCCGGGGCTATTCATTAACAATGTTAAATATGCAAATTATTTAGTGTGTTTAAAGAATAGGGTCGTCACATCCTCTACATCTATTGATTTTTTAACAAAAGTTCCAACTTCGGATGCAAAAAACTAAAAAAATTTCAATTGTTTTCAATCTTCCACATTTTTCATGTTTATCAAAAATCATTGGATTTAAATGTAATGATTATTTTTTAGAAATACCAATTTCAGATGAAAAACACCAACATACACTACCGCCGAAAATTGCCGGTACGAATGACGAGTGTTATATTAAAAATTTCTGCTGACTTGGACGCGTGATTTCTCGTTCGAAACAGGAGCAAAGATCTTTTTTGAAAAACCTTCAGAAAGTTTACTAACTTCAGCGTAAGATGACCTTTAATAGAGATATTTTTGACCTTTTAAAGAGATTACATCCCTTGAGAAGTTTAAAAGAAAATGAAAGAATTTCTCGAATCTTGTATCTCAACTTCAATTTGTGGCATGGCCTAGAAAAGTTGTAACAAAAATCTAAAATTCATACCCCAAAGTCTTTAAAAACTTATCCTTAATTCAAGGCAATAAAAAATTTAAAATCTTACAGGTTCTCGAGATACGAGGAAAGAAAGAGATATGAGGAAAGAATTACCACTTTTTGAGATTAGTCCTCTAGCTTCTTAAAAATAAAGTCAAAAGTTTGGCAATTTGCTTAGTTTGATAGTGTAACAGTACTAGAAAATTATCCGATAGCATGTGGTAAAATTTGTTTTTCGCAAATTTTCATTATTTTCATATTATGTCTCCTAATCTTGTAAGTAATTCATTGCATAACATTACTATAAAAGAAAAAGTTCGTATTTGAATCATAATTCACAATAATATAAACAAATTTCATTAACAAATATGCACTTCAGGTGTTTTTAAAAGAAAATCACCGTTTTTTAAGTATGTAATTATAATTGGCGAACTTGAGGCAGTTTGAATACAAGAGATGTGTGAACAATAAATTTCATCATTCTTATAAGCACATTTCATAGCAGAAAAAACGGCCGGAAATATGTCTTTTTCAGTGTCAATTGAGTGAAAACTGCCGCAATTACCTCAATTTGTTAGTGCAACGATACTGAAACATAGTTCAATAGTGAAAATGGAACCAACAACTTTTTTAACAGAAAAATTATTTGTTAAAAGTTCATTTACTTACATTTAGTGATTTATATAATATTATTTCTCATCTTGGGACTAATTTATCTCATAACGTTACTATGATAAAGATATTTCGTGTTTTAATAATTATTAACAACAATATGAACAAATTATCTTAAAAATAGGTATTTTGGGTGTTTAACAGAAAAAATAAATTTTTTTCATCCACTACTTTTAAATGATTTCAGTTCACGATTGTTAAATGATGTATAGTTTAAAACAAGAATAATCATGAACGTTTGGTTCAGGGAGATGAGATAATGTTTTGGTAAAACCACGTACCATAACGTATGCGATTTAGCTTATCAACTCTGGGAGAAAATCTTTCTTTAGACTCGTGGGTGTCCCGACTTTTTATTTGTAAAAGAATTTATTTATAACAATTATTAAATTCATTGTTCAATCATTCCTTTTATTCAAACCCCCTTGTTTGGGCCAACTGTAAGTACTGAATAAAAAAACGAACTTTTTTTCTAAGAAACAGCCAAAATACACATTTGTTAATGTAATTTGTTCATATTATTGTTGATAATTACTCTAATATGAAATGTCCTTATTATAGTAAAGTTATGAGATGAATTTGTCACAAAATCAGAAAGGATGATATAGAAATGATCAAAATGTCAGAAAATTACCTTTCAACAAATAGATTGTTTATTAACAAATTTGTTGGTTCATATTTCACTATTGAATTATCTTTTAGTATCGTTAAACTAACAAATTAAGATAATTGCAGAAGTCTTGCTCAACTGACACTGAAAAAATTCTTTTTCCGGCCTTTTTTTTGTTATAAAATTTGTTATAAGAATTATGAAATTTATTGTTGAGTCGTCTCTTATATTCAAACTGCCTCGGGTTAGCCAATTCATAAGTATATACTGAAAAAAAAACGGTGTTTTTCTTCAAAACACACCTCAAGTGCACATTTGTTAATGAATTTTATTTATATTATTGTTAATTATTATTCAAATACAAACTTTTTCTATTAAAGTGATGTTATGCGATGAATTACTTACTATTAATGTTGCACTATCAAACTCAGCTAATTGCGTAACTTTTTACTCACTCTATTTCCAAGAAGCTAGAGGACTAAACTAAAAAAATGGTCATTCTTTCCTTATATATTTCTTTGTTTATAAAAAAACTGGAGACCTTTTTCTGAAATCGGCCTCGACGACTGTCTCCGAAATTTCATCAGCTTTAAAAAAAACATCGCAATCGGTCCACAGGTTCAGTCGGAGTCGTATTCTGAACCAAAAAATGTACGTTTTCCCCGCTGTGCGACAGGAGTGATCACCGACTGAAACTCGAAGCAGATACGCTTGGATATTTTTAGTCGTATCTCGAGAATCTATTAAGACTATTGCAGTTTCATTGGCTTCAATTAGAGATAAGAGTTTAAAGATTACGTTCTGTGAATTTCAGTTTATTCTCATAAGTTCCATAAATTACAGCATGAGTTGAAGTTTAAGAACAAAATCTGAGAAATTTTCGGTGAGCACCGCTCTCACTATGTTATCCTTTACTTGGCCTTTGCTGACGATTTCAGAATAAAACTCTGTTCGTTTTTTTAAAGAAATTTTTCTTCTGAAGTAGGTTCACCTGCAGAAGATTATACCGATCTCCAGGTCGACCAAAGAAGTTAACTAGATATCCAAGTATTTCCGAGCACGTTCTTCGAAGAAGTTTTCCACAAAGAAATTATACAGATCACAAAGCCGAGAAAACAAGTCAACCTGATATCTAAGTATTTTTTGCAATTTTCACCACATCACCCAAAAAAGTCAACTCAATATCCCGGTATTTTTCGTGCACCTTCCCCGGGGAAGTTTCCCACCAGGAGATTACACTGATCATCAGCTCGAACAAAAAAGTCAAGTCAATGTCCAAGTATTTGTCATGCACCTTTTCCGGGGAAGTTTTCCAAGAGAAGATTATACTGATCATCAAATAAACCAATAAACTCAACTTGATATCCAGGTATTTTTCATGCAACTTTTTCTGAGAAAGTTCTCCTTCGGAAAATTGTACAGATCACCTTCTAAAAAATATATCCTTGATGACTTTTGAACCATTAGATACATTAAAAAAAAACGTTACTCATCGACTTTTTTAAATAGTTGATTGCTCTCAAAATTCTGTATAAAATGAGCCCAGGGTGAAGCCAATTTGTGTCATTTTTAAGTAGAGATTGCAAATATAGTGCAAATTTTAATGTTTTTTTTTAATTTGCAATAACTTCCGAAGTAATCAACATTTCTCAATGTTCTTGGGCTCATTTTGAAGCTATTTTTCACCACATCATAACTGCTTATGTGTATGAATCGTAAAGATTTTTCATCGAATTGCAACAACTTGAAGTCGTAACAAAAAAGTTGCAAAAATTGTAATATTCTTTTTGGTAACAACATTTTTTTTTAATATGTGAAACATATAGTCATGAAGTTCCTATGTAATTTTCTCAAAATATCCATTTATTAAGTTTTATTTTGATTTTCCTAATGATAAGATGTTTTCAAATTTTAAGATTTATACTCATAAGCAATTGCAATCTCTTCTTAAAAACTACACAAAGTGGCTTCACCCTGGACTTAGTTTATACTGAATTTGGAGAGCAATCAACTATTTGAAAATAGATTTTTTAGTGCTGGAAAAATTAAAATCTTCGTTGACATCTTTTATTGCGTTCTATGATTAGAATCAAGAACATTTAAGATAGACCGTGAATTTGGAATGATCTCCTAGTAGGAATCTTCCCCGAAGAAGGAATATAGAAAATACTTGGATATCGTGTTGAATTTTTGGTTCACTTGTTGATCGTTATAATCTCTTGCATATACATCTCCCTGGAAAAGTTACCAAAAAAATAACTGGAAATAAAATCAACACCTGGTATTGGTCGACCTAGTGAACGGTATCATCTTCAAAAGAAAAAGTTCTTTGAGGAAACGAACCTGGTTCGATTGTGAATTTGTCATCAAGCGCCAAGTAAAATATAGCATAAGAGAGCGCTCTTTTACTCCATTTAATGTTTTCCTAAAAACTTCAAGTAATGAAAATCCAATGAGGTTTTCAACAATATTTTCAGGCCATTTTTTTAAATTTCTCAGCTCCACACCGAAACCCTTCTAGTTTCAGTCAGATGACCATCAGCCTTTTCGTCGTACTTTTCTCCCAGCAAAATCAATTCGACAAATCAAAAGAGCATAAGCGCTCAAGTTTGGCATTTCAAAGGACATGAGCGGCAAAATATGGAATTCCGAAAATGTATAAACACCGACATTTGTCATAGCACAAGGTCAAAAAAAGATTTAAACCACTTTGTTAACGACTATATTAACTTAATGGACTACCAAGCATTTTTTCTAAGCGATTACTCTCTGCTTTGACTACTTATTTTAGATAGGATAAATTTTCTACTCTATAGAATTGGGATTATTTTGAAAAATGCTTTTGTAATGACATCAAAGCTATTTATTAAACCTTCCTAATATTTTAGAAATATGTCCACATCAGAAACTAATTTCCATTTAGAATCGATGCGAAATCCTATTCATGAAATTACCGTTCGATCGCGAGGTGGCGAGATCGCGGAAAATAATCAGCGATGAACGTGAATCTCGTCGACACGTCCCCCCCCCCCCCGCACCCCTGATGATTTGTGTGAGCGGCGATGGCGGTGGTTCGGTGAATATATAGCTAGTAGCTAATCCGTGCTCGATGAATTACGCAATTTCTAATTTCCGGGTGACGGCAATGGCAACGCGAGGTGCGAAGATGGCGAGAAACTGCGAAATTGCAACTGTCGGATCTCATGCCACGGGCTTTAAGGGTACCATATATGTAGTACATACGTGTGCACTTACTGTCGCTATATCTATAATATGTTTGCACCTCCAATGACCTTGGCGGGGGGGGGGGGTAATTAATGTAAGGTTCTTTTCTTTTGCAGAATATCATTTTTTATTTATTTTGACCTTAGGGGACGTTCAAAAACGACTTCAAGCTATTTTGACAATTTTCTATTTAATCCCCACTTCCGTCACATATCATCACACAAAGCCTAAGCTCGTCTCTCAAAACGGCAACCCAAAGATTTTTCACGGAAATAGGGAAAAAGTAGAGGAATAAATTCTTTTAAATAAAATAAATGCGCAGGTGCCATATTTAATTAAATATAAATCGGTGCAAATTTCCAAATCGAAATATGTGGCATTTTGAACAAGAAATTGGAATTTTCGAACAAAAAAGATTAATTTGATATCAAAAGAGATAAATATTCAACGAAAATTTTTAGTTTTGAAGCTAAAAAATTGAACTTTTCAGTTGACTTTTCTATGTTGACTTTAAACCCAACAAATGAATTCTCAACCCAGATAGATGGCTTCTGAAACAAATAGTTAAGTTTTAAACAACAATAAATGGATCACTAACTAAACTGTTGTACCTAAAACCAAATGGTTGATCTTTAAAGCAAAAGTGACAAAAAAAAGTAAAAAAAATTGTTAAAGTTTTAACTAAAGTGTCGAATTTTTAAACTACGAAGTTGAATTTTCGACCGAGGATTTTTCCACCAAATAACATCAATTTTCAGTCTAGAAGGATGAAAAGGACAGTTTTAACAAAATAGTTAAGTTTTCGACATAAAACGATGAATTTTCAATCAAGTAGTTGAAGTATGATAAAAAGAATTTATAACAAACCAGTTACATTGACAAATAAATAATTGACCTTCTAAGCAAAAGTACCTAATTTAAAAAAAAACTTGACTTCTTAACTAAATAATTAAATTTTTTACGAAATGATCGAATTTTTGAACAAAAAACATTAAAGTACAACTAAAACTCCGTTTATTTTCAACCCAATAGTTGAATCTTTGAGCAAAAAAAAAAGAATTCTTTAAAATATAGTTAAAACAAGAACTTTTATAGCAAAAAATATGAATTATTAATCCAAAAATATCAATTTACTATAAATTTTTTAGAATTTTTTGGAAAATACTTAAATCCAGAATTGTTCTACCAAAAAATATTCATCTTTAAGACAAAAATATGAATTTTCAAGCCGAAAAACCTCATTTGTTAGAATAAAAGTGATTTCACAATCCAAAAGGACGTATTTTGTATCCAAAATGACGAATTTTTAACAAAATAAATCAATTTTCAACAGAATAGTTAAATTGTCAATAATATTATTAAAATTATAACAAAATAGAGAAATTTTCTACGAAAATAATATAACATCTTATTATAGAACTATCTTCAACTGATAAAATGAATTTTTAACGAAATAGTTCAAGTTTCAACTAAGCTGATAAATTATAAATCCAAGTGATTAATTTTCTACTAAGAAAGACGAGTTTGCATTAAAATACTAAAATTTTTAACCAAGTTGTTGAACTTTCACCTAAAGCTAACAAAATACAAGCAACAAGGAAATAATGAATATTTTGATATAAAAAATACTAATTATCAACAAAAAATTTACGAACTTTTTAACATAATAATTCAATCTTTAGCGTTTATAGTTTTTTTTCTGTATCTAAAATCTTTACTCCATCAAAATCATAAAGGTCATCTTCTTCATGAGCGTGTTTACAAGGGCATTAGATCTTTTATCGTTTTTACAATCGTATATGTGTTCTTTCATACGTTTTTCTGTTTTTCTTTCTGTTTGTCCAATATAAATACCATCACAACCTTTACAGTCAATACCATAAACTACGTTAGATTTTTGTCTTTTGTTTAATGGATCTTCGCCTATAGTGAAACATTCAAAATTATCTTTGTTCGAAACTAAAACCAACTTGATACTAGAGTTTTTACAAATTTTAGTTATTGTTTTTTGTGGTGCTCGATATAAGGAATAACCATATACGTTTTTTTGTCGTGTTGTATTTGTCTATGTAAGTTGTTACTTAATTTTGTAATATATTCAAATCCGGATTTTTCTGGAAGATTAGAGAGAGATACAAGAATACTGGAGCAGTCAAAGCCCTTAGAAATTGAAGCAAGCTAATAATTCACATAGAAGATATGGAAAATCAACTTAGATTCCTTTTGAAATGTAGAAAAAATAGCATTCTTCCACTACACATTATTAATTGCACCCCTAACATAAAATTTAGATTCAAAACATCATATAACATCTACAGAAAGAATTGTTTAAGATTTAATGTTAATATACTTGACGGTGGAATTGCAGACATATGTGCAGAACTTCGCAACTTAGAGAAACAAAAACTTAATTTAGATAGCCAAATAAATAACATAATAAATACTTAAAATATACAGGAATACAAACAATCATAAAACTTATATATAGACAAGTATGTAACTTATATATAGACAAGTAAGTATTTGTGGATTTAGCAATTTAGCAATAAACGAAGATTTGATAATTACAAGAGCAGACAAGTGAAAAGTGACTATAATAATGTCCAAAATTGATTATTTAAACCAATGTAAGGTTATGTTGAGTGACACTGATACGTATATAGAGGAGAAAAGAGATCCTACTGGTAAAATTGCTAGAGAGTTAAATAAAATTATTATTTAAGAAGAAAAACTAAAAAACATAGATGGTAACACAGGGAAAAATTTAAAATATCACAAGGGTCATGTACCTCGCTCTTATATTTTGTCCCTCATGACTATGAGTTAGTGTCTTTCGATGTTACGTCACTTTTCACCAGTATACCAATCAACCTAGTTTTAGCTTACGATAAACTCTAATGGAACGAAATAAAATAACACACAAATCTGAAAAAATATATCTTCCTTAAACTATTAGATTTCTGTTTAAATAACGCATATTTTATACATAATTGTAAATTTTAGACAGAGAAATTAATGGAGTCTCTATGGGTTCACCTATTTCTTCAGCTGTTTCAGATTTAATAATGAAAAATATGGAAAACAACATTTTAAAATCACTGCCATATGAAGTTAAATTTTTTATAAACATGTGGATGATGACCATTCGTTCGTTCCAAGTAACAAAATTATAGACCTTTACAATAAACTTAACAAATACAATAACATAATTTAATTCACTTTTAAAAGAGAAGAAAACAATAGAATTAACTTTCTAGATTCTACTATAAACAAAATAGAAGGCAAATTAATTTTAGATTGGTACCAAAAACCAACCTGGTCTTGTAGAAACCTTCATTTTAACCGTTATTGTGATTTTAAATACAAACTTAGTGTAGTAAATTCCTTATTTGACAGAGCAATCAAATTATCTAACCCTATATTCTAGGATAAAATTTTTAATTTAGTAAAAAATACCCTCTTAGACAACAATTATCAAGAGATTTCGAGAGATTTTACGCGACTTCAAAGAATTTCAAAAGATGCCGAAGCATTTCGACCGATTTTTAAGGGGATGAACTTCTGAAAACCGCTTACATTTGATTAATTCGAAACTTCGTATACCTATGTATTTGACGCGCTAATTTTTTACGCGATAAATATGCAAAATCGCGGGAATACTGCTACATGCTTAACGGTGAACAAATGGGGCAATGGCAAAACAAATATTGCCACGAAACATGAGGGGACAAATGGGGATGGTATGCGTCCTACGTTATTTCTGTGACCAATTATAGGAAGTCCTTCCCGCCTCCATAAGACGCTGGAAAGGGAGTCGTGTGTCACCTAAGTTTTACCTGTGGCCAGTCATAAGGGTACCATCCCGCCATAACACTCCATAACACGTTGGAAAGGGCGTCGTGCCTGACTTGAGTTACTTCTGTGGCCAGTCCTAGGTGTGTCTTCCCGCCCCGTATGACACGTTGCAAATGATGTTGTGCGTGACCTAAGTTATTTCTATGGTGAGTCATAGGGGTACCTTCTCCCCCTTCATGGCCAATTATAAAGGGGATCTAGTGTGACCTGAGTTACTTCTGCAGCCAGTCACGGAGGTGCCTGTCCGCCCCCATGAGACGTTGGAAAAGGGATCGTGTGTGACTTAAGTTATTTCTGTGACCAGCCATAAGGATGCCTTTCCGCCCCCCATAAGACATTGGAATAGGTGTCGTGTGTGACCTAAGCAATTCTACACTTCGTACCGACATTTCCTACTTTTCTCGAAAACTGTCAATCATAGGGTGAAAATATAAATCACACATTAAATATCTATTTTTAAAAGATATACAACTTTTGTTTGAAGTTTTTTTGTAATTTTTTATTATTTACTGTAATAAACGAAAAAAAACATGCAATTTTCATAGTTTTTTTGGGTTTTGACCTTGAAAATCAAATTTGCAGGTATTTTTACTATTATATTCGTGATCATCGCGTCAAAATACATAGGTACACGGAGTTTCAAATTAATCGGAGTTAAGTGCTTTTCTGAAGTTCAACTCTAATGGATCTTTGAGCAATACAAAAAAATGTGTAACTACTATAAGGATGCATAAGTAACTACTATAAGGTTGCATTTCAAAATGAATTGATACTATTTTTAATATTATTAAATGAAAAAAAATCTTTATGTACGATGAAGAATATTGAAAAAGTTCCCGAAGGTAGATACGATTCTTTTAAAGCTGTCTTGCGATCTTCGGAATGGGATGTTAGATTTTCAATAAAACTTCGGAACAGTGAATGTTGGGTCGCCTTACGTGAGTGGCGTCACTTTTTATGAAGTTTTAACTCTCTTCTGTATCTTTTAATCAAGTATTTGAAGAAGAGAATTTCGTCGACTGACTCGATTCTACAGGGAGTTACCAGTTCCATTTTGTTTCGAAAAAATATTTACCTTAACGCGGACAAGTCTATAAAGCTGAAATTAAAACTTCTGGTGAAATAAGAGAGAACTTTCAATTATTAAATTAAAAATAAATAAAAAATTCTTTAACGATATGGAAAATATTTATCAGAATAACCCACAAGATGTACCTTCCATATAAATTTCTCCTGTGATATAAATATGAAAATGCATTTGTTTCGAGAATGTAAGCCAGAAGAGACGTTCGTATTCTGTCTCTCACTTGGGCTACCATCTCGCAAATTTCTTGGTTCACAGCACTCTTCCATTTTCATCAATTTCATTGCTCAGAGCCTCGGAGAATGCAGATTAATTTTTCTGAGCGGCTCGGTGCACAGATATGCGCGACAACATTCAAGAAACTCCAAAAAGGAGGCAGAGTAAATTCCACCCTTATAAAAATCTACTTCGTTTGCAATCCACATCCCTTGCATATTTTAAACTTTGACACTTAATATCAGGCTATCTTGATAAAAAGAAAATAGAATTTACATTTTCTAATTTATATAAGGTCGTTAACAGAACGATATATACCAAAAGTACGTACTTTATAAAATAGTAATGGTGTGTTTATGGTATGCAAAATCAATTGCAATTTAGTGAAATATTTTTTCTTTGTCAATTTTCACCAATTTCTTAGTTCCATTTCTTTATTCACGTGGTAGTTCATCTCCCAATTTGAGCTAGGATTTAAATTTTTAGAAAACGAACATGCGCGCTACGCGTGCGATTATTATTTTCTTTGTTCTACGTAACCTTTAAATTTAAACATAAAATTAATAATAATACAAACAATTTTTTTCGTAATTTCTATTACCTACAACGAAAGAAAACAACAAGCATTTTGATAATTATTGAAAATTGATATCTTAACTTTATAATGAATGTATCACATTTTTATAATATAAAGTGTATATATAATCAAAACGCTGCCTGAACTCTTTCGGTTTTTTTGCGTTCACACTTCTCCTAGTAATTCAGCGCATCCAAACCTTCGTTTACATGTAATAAGCTGCTATTGGCAGCCATTTTCGAGCGAAAAACCAGTCTAAAGAATCTACGCACGTTAGAGGTCTTTCTTAAATCACGTTACTAAATTCGAACTATTTTTTAACCCCACATTCCCCTTCGTTGGCTATGGTAGTTTTTAACTACCCCCCCCCCATCGAAAAATAACCTAGCTCAAAAGTCTCTTAAAACTGAGGAAGTAGAGTGTTTCTTCCGGAAAAAAGGGGAATAATAGGGAAATAAATTCTTTTTAGGCTATTTCTAGTCGTTCCGATAAATTGAGGGAGTTGGAAAAAGGCATGGACTGTTAGTCCGAACCACTAACCAAGCTTATAAAAAATATTGGATTAGTCATTCTAAATTTCAGAACGGCAAGACACTTCGCTATTTTTGATAAAATTAATGTATATACTATATTAAATTCAATATCAAACACTTAAATTTCCATGATTTCAAGTCGAAACATATTGAATTTTCATAAAAATAGTTCAATTTAAAAAAAACAGGGTATTCCTATTTGAAAAATACGAATTTTCAAGAAAATACATCAATTTTCTACGAAGTTTGGAATTTTTATGCCAAAAAGACGAATTAACCACAAGATTATAGTATTTTTAACCTAAAATGCTGTTTTTCAAGATAACAGTTAATTTTAATGAAAATAGTTTACAAATCAATTTAATTTTAACCCAAATACATGATTTTCCAGCAAAAAAGAATGGGCGGCCTCTTACATGGACGGTGATGCGCAGAAGTTTCAATTTACGGTTAGTTCAGGTGATAGCTTATTGAGTTTGTAACCGGAAAGTCAAGGACCAATTCCTGCTGTCTTTATTTCTTGCTATTTTTTTCATTAAATTTTATTGCATTTGACAATAAATTTATTTAATTCAAGTCAAAAAATTCGTTTTTATCATTTTATTTACATACAAAACTTGCTTTCTCAACCTTTACTACTTTTATTATTACACCATTAAGTCATTTCCCTTTTGGGGTAGGCGTGACTCACTCGGTAGGGAAAAGGAGTTGTGTGTGGAAGGGGTAGAGATTTTTCAGATTGATCCAGAATTTTCGTGCTATTTAAGTAAATAACACGTTCGTCCCGAAACACTGCTCCGACCTAGGTTGCTGATCAATCTCTCTAGCAATCACCCCAAGCGAAGAACCTCACGAAGTCGTTATGTAAGGGTCCCCACTTGGGTCCATTAGTAGCTAAGGTCTTTGTTTCAGGCGTTATTCACTCTACTGACACTCTTTTTATTAACTATTTGCCGCCATACTTTCCTGTCCTGGCATACTTCTCTAGCTTCTTTTAT
>NC_046665.1:67952733-67957288 GCF_010883055.1 Belonocnema kinseyi
TTTATAGCTTGTAGGATCCATCCATTGACTCCATACTCTTTCAGGACTTCCCAAAGTTTACTTCTATCTACCTTGTCAAAAGCTTTTTCTAGATCAACAAATAAACAGAAAACTTTTTTTCCTACTCTCAAACTTTTTTCTGTTATTTGCCTTAAGCTAAATATTTGATCCGTACATGACCTTCCTGGCATAAACCCACTTTGATCTTCCCAAATCTTTGCTTCTTCCATTAAACATTTATATTTCGTTTATTATTTTCATATGAGATAATAATAATAATGAATAAAATTACAATAAGAATAAAATAAATATTCAAGTAGAAAGAAGAAGTCAGTGGCAGCGGTAGTATGAATGGTAATAGCATGTATACAATACTCACTATTGCGTGAAATATTTGAGTCGTTTTTTGATTCTACGATATTGATTTTTAGTTGGCAAATTGTACCATTGTTAAGAAATGTTATACTTTTTACGTCACACACAACGAAAACACGCACATTCAAACAGATCGTGACTTTTTAAACTGCGTAATAAATACAGCCTAGTGGAAAGGTGAAGTGCATGGGTACTCTCATTTGGAGATTGCGCAATGTAATGTATTCCAACTGGAAATGATTTGAAAGGCCCCGAGTGTTTGCGTTACGATTCCATCGATTCTGGAACAAGGACACCGAGTTAGTAAAACCGCGATTTAGTAACGGGCCGCAACTTTTTAAACTGCACATGTACCGAAGAGCATTATTATGAATAGACTTTATTAATTTCAAATCGACTAGCGCTTTTCGGTACATGCTCGGTTGAAAAAGGTGCTTACAGGAGGCGCATCGATACAAGGCTGGGGCAGCCAATGAAAACCGCTTGACGAAAATAACTTGAAGATCGCGGTAGAGGTGGGGGCCCCTCCAAGCTTGAAATAAAAGAATCCTTACGTTTCAAGACCGCTGAAATAGTTGAGAATTCATTGCATGGAAAATATATTTTATATTATTATAATATACCCTATTTTAATAATAAAGTAATGAGTTATGCTTTTTAAATAACAATTGCAAAAGTATTAAAAATTTGAATTAAAAATCAAAATGCACAAAAAAATTCAGCATCTGGAATTGACCCGAACTTTAGGGTTGCAATCTCGGAGCGCAACATCCTTACATAAACGGGAGTTGAAAGACGCACAACGCCGTCCATGCTTCAATTTTAAAATAAATTTTTCTCGGAAATAGATTGAAAGCGAACCATATTAATTAAGCATTTAACAAGTTTGGTAATTACCTATTGCAGGGAGGAGTATAAATAAAAAAATAATGTTGTAGTGAATTATCGTCGAAATCTGATATAGAAAGAAGTGCAGGAACGAGAAATGAAACCCAATGTAGTCACCAATAAAAGCAAATCAAACTTTCCTATTGTCTAAATCCTGGGTCAATCTATTTTCCATATAAACTTCATTGAGCCATTGTATTGAAATACTCCACATCTCCGTTTCAATGAAACACGAAACGAGCGTATGAATTTTTTTCTGTCAGGGGGTAGAGGGGAGGCTAACTTTTTGCAATCGTCGATTCGATTAATCGAGCATGGAGTCGAATGAGACTCACGACCAAATGGCAAATCGATTCAAACAGAAGCGTTCTGGGTTTCATTGTATCACCTTGCACACGTACAACGTGCACCATAAACGTAAAAATGAAAGTCAGAAAAAGGATAAAATATGAGAGGATAAAAAGTTAGTGTACTCAAGGGAAGATACATTTATGCCTCTTGTCTATAATTTATTGACTTATTTTTCCACCTACAATTATTTTACTAAATAAATAAAAATGAAGAAGAAATATATTGATCAAAGATTAGAATTCATTTGTGAACTTTTTAAGTTGGAACAGTTTTCTCTGAAAATATTCCCTTTCAATTTATATAAATTAAAATATGTTATTTTTTAACTGATCTTAATTAAAAATACCGTACACCTTAGGATGTTTTATTTTTTAATTATTTAGCCCGTAAAGGCACACTGGTGCGAAGATCGCACCGGAAAAATTTTCAGTTTGCTGGCCACGGGTTAAATTATTGCGATTATAAAAAAAACTCGTTTAAGTAACCTAATTATTTTAGGTATATTTGTGATTTTTATTAATGATTATCGACTCTAGGTTCATTACCTTGAACTTTTGCAGAAACATTTAAAATTTGAAACCATTTACTGTTTACTTTAAACGTTGTTGTGCAATTTTGCCTTTAAATTTTTCAATTGAAAACGATAGTTTAAAACATTTAATTTATATTTGAGTTCACAAAATATGGCATTTCAATTAAAATCGTTACAACTTTTAAAATCTACTTTCAAATTTTTTTATTCAAAATAACTCAGTTCTTAAGTGAATTTAATTATTAAATGTTTTCAATAAAAAATAAGTGGCACTTTTTAATAAAAACATTCATTTTAAACATTTTCTATACTGAAAAATATTGTGATTAAAAAAATTCTAAATATTTTTATGTTAACCATCTATGATACTTACAATTTTATATTGTGGAGTTTTTAATATTTCTAAATTAAAAATGGTTCAGATTTCAGTACACCAATTTTAAAAATTTGTAATTTTAATTCTATTCAGAAATTTTTAATTGTATAAATTCTCAAAATTACCGTGTCACCTGTTCCGTACTATATAGAATCAAGTTTTAGTAATTACGCTTAAAGAATCAAGTTACGGTTAGTCCATTCAAAAAATCAGGTTCAAATTTGTTCTTTGTATAAAATAATGTATATTTTTTGACAACTCAATTTTTTGCAATAAAATGAACCAGCATAACGTTCTGCAGGACGTAGTAAAATATTAACAAATTCCATCCAATAGTAAATATTGCCGAGAATTCCATAAAATTTCAATACGTTCTGCAGAGCGGTCTGGTTTTGTTTACTTTATCACCAAAATCGAAATCCCGAAACCGATTGAAGTGTAGTTTCACTGTTTATAACTTTAAACAATTTTAATACCGAATTTTCTGTAAACATTGATACAGAATAGCGCATGTCATCCGCGATCCCTGAGTAGGTAACGATGCAAATTTTTACATGTATTTCTACCAGGGCTTTGATGGTTTAGAACCCACGTTAAGCAGTAGCCTTTCTCAGAAGAGGCTGATTTTAATCCGATGGATTAAAAGGTCTCCATGTCGAGCCATGTCGAGCTTAACCTTAGAGGTCTCTAGTCGATTTTGAGAAGACTCGAAAATGGGTCAGCCATCTCCTTGCATAGAGGCCTCATGTCGAGGGGACTAGTGCTCGTTGGTCGATTTTCAGTGATAGACACACACACACACCAAAACACTTCCATTGCAAACCAAGCCAGTGCTTCAAATCTGTGCATCTAACTGATGTTCTCAGAAGGATCGCTCCGTACACCCTAACCTGGCCGTATTTTCTCTACGATCTGCTAAGGAGACTGCCGGGTGGCAGAGTGGGTGAGGATCACCTTGCCGTGAAAAAAGGACCTCATTTCTTGTGGGATGTGATACGCTTGTCACCTGAGAGGTGACATTAAAACACGCGGTTGAACCCGCAAAGTCATTAATAAAAAATAGTTTTGAACTAGTTAAGCGGCTAACAAATGTAAAAATACTAAAGGATCACATTTTGTTACAAATAGGTCTATCAAAAGCAAACGTGAAAAAGAGGTTTGAACAGATCCAATAGATAACTGACATTCAAAAAACGCAATTTTTCAAAACCTTATCCTTGTGTCTTCCTTAAATACAATAACAAAATTAACAAACAAAAAGAGGGTCTTATCATAGTATCCTCGCTATCTCCAATAATTTCAGATTTAGTTTTAAATGATTTGGAACAGGAATGCCTATCAGAATTGGCAAGTGAGGTCCCTTTATTTTTCGGGTACGTTGATGAAATCCTAACAGCGATACTCAAAAAGGATTTAGACAATATCCGGGAAATTTTGAATAACAAATTCAGTAAATTGCAGTTCATACACGAACTTGAAGAAAATAATAGAATCGCGTTTTTGGATATCTCTATTTATCAAGACAATGAGTCGATAAAAAATAATTGGTATCAGAAATCCAACTGGTCGAGCAGGTATCTTAATTTTCACTCGCATCAACCCATTAGGTAGAAAAGAGGGGTAGTCAAAAACCTGTTAGATAGAGCAATAAAATTAGCGCACATAACATTCCACGAGGAAAATAAAAAAAAAAAGAAAGTGTTAACCAAAAACAGCTACCCAACAAAGTTTTAGATATCACTATAAGAAACAGGTT
Organism: Belonocnema kinseyi; assembly: GCF_010883055.1. Lineage (NCBI taxonomy): Eukaryota > Metazoa > Arthropoda > Insecta > Hymenoptera > Cynipidae > Belonocnema > Belonocnema kinseyi. The sequence continues at coordinate 67,957,012 of NC_046665.1, forward strand.
AAAGATTATTCTGAATAAAAGAAGCCCCGAGACCCAGCAATCACAGCAAGCTCAACCCCCAACACCAGAAAAAGAACGGAAACAAATAGCAGAACAAGCAGAAAACGTGCCAAACAGTGGACAAGCCCCTACTAAGTACGAGGGTAGTTCAATAAGTCCTTAGAATGACCAACATATGGCGCGCGAATCGCTCCAAATCATCTGTTTTCAGTCCGCACCACTCCCGACTAGATATATGGTGCAGTCACAGTCCACATCTTCTGAGTTTACGTGTTTT
>NC_046665.1:67957388-67983111 GCF_010883055.1 Belonocnema kinseyi
TATAGAGCTCCAAGGAGATTATGTTGAAAAATAAAAAAAAATTTACCCAAAAAAAATTGGTTTTATACTTCATTCTAAGGACTTATTGAACTACCCTCGTATCTGTCTCTGCCGTATGTAGAAGGGTTGTAACAAAAAATAATTGGAATGCTTAAGCCATATAACATAAAACCTATCTTTACAAATCCGTATGACCTATTGCGATTTTTCAATAAGAATATTTAGATAGAACAGAACAATACAAAAAACCATCTACTCTAGCAAATGGCGCATATGGTCACAACAGAAAGCGTTAATGAACTGGCGGATGTAGGAAATCTATCGGAATTCTATCTTTCGTCGCTGCGCAAAGCAAAATAGGCCAATACGCAAAACAATTTTAAATTGGGAACCCCAAACAAGTATAAACCAAACACAAGAATAAAAAGCGGCTAAATAAGCTATACATTATATTTTATTATAAAAAAAATCAAAACAAAAAAGCCTGATAAACATAGAACAAAAAAGGGAAAACGAATCAATTTAAATTCAAAATATTGTAATTTCAATAGGTAATAATGCACTAAAAAATAGTTTTAAAATGTGGAATAAAAAACACAACAGAAAAATGCATTCTCGGATATCTGATTTAGGCAAATATCACTGACCCCATCCAAACCCTACAGGGGAGAAGGAAAAAGAACGTTACGGTCCACTCAAGGAACAGGTGTTTTTAGGATAGCCGGTTTTTCACTCAGTTTTTTCTGAATCACGAAGAGAGTAGTCCTCAGTGAGATGAAGAATTCAAAGAAAGAAAATAAAACAATATCTAAAAAAACAAAACAAACAGATCGTTTAAAAGTAGTAATCTTAAAAAGTGTAACCAATTTGAAAAAAACAAGTCCAATGGAAATTTAAATCAACGAAGCAAAACATTTGTATGCATATATAACAAAAAAGGAAAACTGCAAATTCTCAAAGTTGTTAACTCCAGCATTTTTCTATCATTATTACAATTGCCATTTTGGGTGTCTACTTTTTAGTATAATAAAATTAAATTTAAAAAACAGAGTGATAATCTTAAAATTTGTTTAAATATATGATTCCCGTATCACTCGGTCATCAAATTAAAAAATTCTTACTTGCCGTGGGGTCTTACCGGTTTCCTAAATTATAAACGGTTTTTTTTGCTTCTTTTTGGTTCTGATGTTCAAACAAAAAAGGAGGAGGGTGCAGGTTGTTATACTGATTAAATGTAAATTTTAGGTCTTATTTTGTGCTCTTCTATTATATATAAATAGATTAATTAAATTTATAATATCCTAATTAACATTCTTTATATATCTGATATTCTCTTTCTTTCTCTCTCTCTCTCTCTCTCTCTCTCTCTCTCTCTGTCTCTCTGTTTTCCAATTTTCTATCAGTGTTGTATCTTAATCGCAAGGGGTGTCGTGAAAAGGAGGGGGGGGGGGACAGAGAATCGGAAAACACTAGGAATTTTAGTTAAAGATTCAGCAAAAGATTGCCATTTTTCATTTGTCCTCAAAAATAAAAATAAATTAATTGAATTTATAATCTCTTCACTAAACATTATTTATATATCTAACTTTCTCTCACTCTCTCTCTCTTCCCCAATTTACTATGGTTGTTGTATCTCACACTCAAGGGGGTGACGTGAAAGGGGGAGGGGAGAGTCGACAATCACTAGGAATTTAGGTCCAATTTTAGCAACAGATTGCCACTTCTTATTTTTCTCTTTTCCGTGTCATACGTTTTCAAGTTTATAACTTTGCTGTTCCGCTCGATCAATGGTTCTCATGTTCATTCAAAAAGAAAAACCAGTATTCCACGTAAGTGAGTGTAGTGCAATAATGACGCAGGACTATACGTAGAAATAAAAAATAATAATTTAATGTCTTTAAATGTACGGTTGTTAGAAACTGATTTAAAATATCAAGTCTTGACTATAAATGTATAAATATAGTTATTATAACTTAGCCACATAAAAAAATAATTATTATTATATTCAAAAAGTTGACGCATAAAAATATGTCTTAGGGAGAAATGTGAAATTTATCAAAAATCTTTTTTCTAGAATAAATCACTGAAGAGGGCCCATATATAAAGCCGAAACGTCTGATGGAAATATAAATCTTCATAATTCACGGATTCTGAAGCCATAAAACAAAAAAATGAATCAAATTAATATATTTTCAATACGTTGGAAACAATGAAATCCACTGAGATCTGAATACTCGGTCAAGGTGAATAGATTCGCCGTTGAGAATAAACACATAGTTATGATACAATAAGCTTTATAGCTTGCGGGGGGCATCACGGCACACATTAAAAAAACAAAATATATGTATCTTATTTTAAAAATTTATCGTAAAATTGTTGAAAATGCCCTAAGCAAGTTTAAAATATTTAACAAAAGGCGGCTTCAGCTTTTAGCAAAATGCAAGAAAATACATATGCATATATAAAACCAAATCATAAAGATGGACCGAAAAGTAGGTGGGGAAGTCTGTGTCCCCTCCAGAAGAGAAAAAAGCGATTAGTGCATGCAATGCGTCATATCATACATTTACGCTCTTTTGACACGCTTTGAAATATAAGAGCGACAATGCTACGTAAAGACAATGCGCGGTCTTTCAAAAGCTTTGTCAGCCATACGTGCGCGAAAATGTGTTCATATATATATATACGGCTCGTGCAGGTATTGGAAAGTGTGTATTTATGCAAGCTTGATATACTCATGTTTCTGTATTTGTGACAGAGTCCGAATGCTTGTATACGTTTTTGTTTGTGTATGTTCATTGTGTGTGTATTCATAGGTATAGATCGGTATGAAGAGGATTCGAGTTCATGCACCCCTTCCGTAAAACAGAATGACGCACACCAATGCACATGTATACGATGCCGATGGAACATGACTACCAGATTACACTGGCACCGGCTGTCTATCGGCTGACACTTTCATCATTCCGAGGGTCTGCTGTGTATGTGTCCTCGAGATCACTCGAACTCATCCGCATAATCAATTTGTTTCGAGTTCATTTTGTCAGGAATGAAAAAAGTGGACAATTTTGTCATTGTAGTACTAGTAGTACTGTAATAGTACTAAATTCGACGTAATCCCGAGTATACAGGCCAGTCCATGTAATAGATTAACTTTTATCCCTTAAACGGCACACTAGTTGCATCGGCTTATCACTGCTACATTAAAAATATATATGTGTTCAATATGTGTAACATATACTAGATGTTTGTTATATTTTTCAATATGTTAAATACTTAATATTAAAATTGTAAAAAAATCAGTTCGTACTAGTGTGCCGTTTACATATGCTGGGTCGAGGGGCTGGGCACTGAGATTTCAGGTGACTCCCGAACTTACGAAAGACCCTGTGGATGTCAGTAGGAATCTCTAAATTCTATTGCGTTGTCTGAGTGAAAATTTTTTTTTGCTAAAATTTAAATTAATAGCTGTCAATTATCAAATACTGTAACTTTATTATTGTTACTTTCATTAGATCATTTTAAATATTTTATAATATAAGGTTTTAAAAGCCTGGAAATGTAATTTTTAATTAATTTAATTAAAAATGATTATGAAAGGCTTAAGATTTGATATTTTATATTTAATTTAAATCTAAAATGTATTCAATTTCTAACCCTTCAAGTTTAAGATTGGCTATTTTGAAAAAATGGAATTAATCTCAGTTATAAATGCTTCATGGAGAAATTATTTAAGTTTTCAGACCAAAAAATTAAAATTAAAATTGTTAAAATTTGTATGGCTTTTACTTTGAAAATGAATTTTTTGCTTGTCTAAATAAGTATACATATTGAGAAATTTCCCCATGATTTTTAACATTTAAATTTGAAATTATTCGATCGTAAAGTTTTCAATTTTCAATTTGTCCATTAAAACTTCTCATTTGAAATTTAAAGAAAAAAATCGTACAAACTATAAATGATAAAATTTCGAATAATTTACTTTGAAATACTATTCATAACCCGTGTCTTAAGATTTTATTCAAATAGAATGCTTTCAATTTGAAATTGGTCTCATAGTTTAGAATTGTTCTACTCCCAATGCTTCTCTTTTCAATTGAGTTTTCAATACTTTGATTAGTAAAACGTGCCTCCTTGAGAACCAGAAATTTAAATTTGGAATGAATACCAAAAAAGGGTTAAAACATGAGAAAAAATTGACGGCCGGGAGGCAAAAACCGGTCGAACGCTCCAAACGGGTGAATTTATTGTCCACGTGAAGAAAGTGGAGATGCAAAATTTTGTTTCGAATTTTAATTTTTCAAACAAACCTTTTAATAGCAAATTTAATTGCGCATATTTTTTCCTCATGAAAAAAGTTGTAGCTTTTTTAGCTTTCGAAATAAATAGAAAAAACGATTTTTTCACCAAACCTAAATTTAATTTCTATTCTGACTTCAACTCGTGCTCAGTTACTCAATTTTGGGAATTTCGCAATAAAATTTTCAGGGATTCCGCTTTACAATGTTCTAAGAGTAACTATGAAGGTTAGAAGTTGAAATATTTACATTAAAAAAAGTTAATAAGTTTTTCCCGTCACGTCATAAAAATTGGACATTGATACTTTCCAGCGCTTGGGGAGTCGAGCGAATTTTGAGCTAGAAAGAAGTTCCAGCGAAAAAGTTGTTCAGTAAGGAATAAAGAAGTTTTTTGAAAAATATTACAGCTCGTTGAAAATACACAATGAAAATTGAATAAATACTAAAAATAATGTTTTTTATCAATATATTATACTTTACTCTTAAGACTTATTGAAAAATGATGATAGAAATTCTTTCAAAATAAATTTAAAATGTAGGAAACTGTAATCATTAAAGCCTACATTTTATAGTGCATTCTGCTATGTTGACAAAACAATGTAAAAAAATGGTAATTTCTGCTTCATTCTTTAAATGTGCACATTTAAAGATTTCTTTCAAGAAAATAGTATGTCAAGCATTTTAATTTCTTTTTGTATTTTAAACCTCCTCTTCTCTCGGACTTTAATGCGCGTTTAGACAGTTTAAAAAAATAACTTTTATTATATTTAATATTTATGCTAATTAAAAATACTTGATCATTCTCATTTTACTATTCCTTTTTTCAGTATTCCTTATGTTTCCCATTTCTTACAACTATTTCTTGAAAAAAATTTTCGTTTAGGACACTCTAGTAGTTTTTCAACATCGTTTTGTCAACATAGCAGAATGCACTATAAAAGGTAGGTTTTAATGATAACAGTTTCCTATATTTTAAATTTGTTTTAAAAGAATTTCTATCATCACTTTACAATAAGCCTAAAGAGGAAAGTATAATATACTGATAAGAAAACATTACTCCTAGTACTTATTTAATTTTCATTGTGTACTTTCAACGAGTTGTCGATTGAATTCGGTTATCCCAGCGGAGACGTGGGAGACGCGGGAGACGCTCTTGGCTACGCGCGAGCACCGTCCTCACTCGAAGTAAAACAATCATAATTTTTAAACCGTTGAATTAATCAAAGTAATATTTTTCAAAAAACTTCTATATTCCTTACTGAACAACTTTTTCGCTGGAACTTTTTTCTAGCTCAAAATTCACTGACTCCCCAAGCTCTGGAAAGTATCAATGTCCAATTTTTATGACGTGACGGAAACAAATCATTAACTTGTTTCAATGTAAATATTTAAACTTCTAACCATCACAGTTACTCTTAGAACAGTGCCAAGCGCAATCCCTGTAAATTTTATTACGAAATTCCCAAAATTGAGTGACTGAGCACGAGTTGAGTTCAAAACAGAAATTAAATTTTCGTTTGGTGAAAAAATCGTTTTTTCTATTTATTTCGAAAAATAAAAAAGCTACAACTTTTTTCATAAGAAAAAAAGATGTGAAATTAAATTTAGTATTAAAATGTATATTTGAAAAATTAAAATTCAAAACAAAATTTTCCATCTTCACTTTCTTTACGTGGACTATAGTTTTACCTGTTTCAAGCGTTCGCCCGGTTCTTGCATCCTGGCCCTCAATTGGAAATGAAAATAAACTTTTTTCTTAATTTCAGCACTCACATTGAGTTATCGCCATATCATATTCATGTAAAAATGCATGTGTGACAAATTATTTTTAAAATTAATTATTCTAAAAGTACTATTTGTCGAAGGTAAATCGTCAACTCTAAATTAAAAATCTTTTGGACTGAAATTTTGCAATAATTTTAACTTGCAATCATCAGCGGTCACACGTAATCAATAAGAAACCAAGTTTGCATTAAGGCATACAAAGAAAAAATGTCACTTATGTAGGTACGTGACAGTTTTAAATTTTGTTTGTCGAAAAAGTGTAAAGATTCCCTATTTGTTTGCAGGGCAGCGTTTGCTGAGAATACATTCAAGCCTAATAAAAAGAGCCTGTCAGAGGCAAGAGATAAAAATATGTTCGTGGACAGACCGTTCGAAATGAAAAACGAATTTACCCGACGTAAACAAGCGAGAAATGGGAACGACGCTACGCGTCGCGACGCTGCTGATGAGGGAGGTTGTGAGGCTACTTCAGAATCTCTCCAATCGTTCGCTATCTGGTTTCGCGTTTATTTGCATGGACAAAATGTGTTTTTTCGTTTTGCTCTAGGTGACCGCTTTTCCCTCGTCTTTTCCTTTCTCCTCAACGTACACACGTTTACGAACAAATCGCATTTGGAAAAGCAAATATCGTCACCAGTTTTCTGTTTTATCTTTTGACCGCATTTACATCTAAAGTATACGATTTTTCATCCCAAGGCTAATGCTTGCGGTCAATGCTTTTCGCGGAAATATCTTTTTGTGACGTGTATTTGAAAAGGTATTTAAGATTTTTTTAAACAGAAAAGTGGTGTTAAATATATTACTGGATGGACGGAAATGTTAAAAAAGTATGTTTTTCAGCTTTTGCTAAGGTCAAATTTTAACATTTTTCAACTATTTTCTTAACTGTGATAAACAAATAAAGATTTCACAGTAAAAATTTCAATAGAGACTATACGCTACACATTAATTTAAAATCTATTGACTATTATAATGTGTATAATAATTAGTACATTTTATTTGAATATAATATAAAATATTTTATCATTGATGTAGGTATTTTAACCAGGGAAATTATTTAATAGTTTTAGATGTTAATTTTGTTTGTCGACTTGGTCAATATTATAACATAAAATATTGATTTCTGTAAATTCTCCTCAGTAGTTACGGATGATTGTTAAAGAGTAACCTAAAAAGTAGTTGGAAAATATAAAGTTAAGAAATAAAGGAATATATTTGTGATAAATATGAATTTCACACGCTTATAAAGATATCGTGACATGGTATATGACTATGATAAAATAACGAAATGTACAAAATCTTTTTTAAAAATTTCAGAACAAATTAAGATATTTAAATATATTGGAAACATGACTATTGTTACGATTAATTTAATTTTAACATCAAATTTTTTCAACATTTTCTTATTTTATAGTATGATAAATTATTATAAAACGTTACTGAACATTTTATGAACAATATTATGAAAAATAGTAATTATTATTTACTCTATAGATATATCTCTATCTGAAAATAGCTGTATTTTAAACAAGCACACTTCAAACTGCAGGACTTGAAGCTTATGCACTTTAAACTGCAGCACTTCAAACTGCAGGATTTTAAACTGTAGCACTTTAAAATATAAATCTTTAAACTGTCCCATAAGAAACCTCAATATTTCAAATTACCGCAATTCGAACTGCATTGCTTTGAAATGTAGCACTTTGAATGCAGCTTTTCAAACTGCACAATTTAAACAGCAGTAATTTGAACTACATAACTTTAAATTGCCGCTCTTCAGACTACAGAACTTCAAACTGCAGCACTTTAAAATATAGCATTTTAAACTGCCCCATCTTAAACTGCAATACTTCCTAATACCCCAATTCAAACTGTATCGCTTTATAACGTAGCATTTTAAATGCAGCTCTTTAGACTGCAACCATTTAAACTGCAGCAATTGGAGCTACACCACCTTAAATTGCAGCTCTTCAAATTGCAGCATTTTAAACTGTAGCACTTTAATTATAGCACTTTAAACTGCCCGATATTAAACTACAATACTTCCAACTACCGCAATGCGAACTGCATCGCTTTAAAATGTAGCACTTTGAATGCAGCTCTTTAAACTGCAAGAATGTGAAAATGCTGAAATTTGAGCTACACCAGTTTCAATTGCCGCTCTTCACACTGCAGCACTTTAAACTGCCACTCTTCAAACTAAAGAACTTTAAACTGCTCTGAAGTCTAAACTATAGCACTTTAAACTATCATACTTCAAACTATATCACTCTAAACTGTAAAATATTTCTAAGCGACACATTTTCTCTGCTTAAAATAATTTTTCTCTATGTCCAATTTTCATGAAAACTTAAAATATCTAAGATTTAATTTTCTAATAGAAAAAAATGTATGTAAGATAAAAAATGTGTATGTTAAGATTTTAAAATTTTTGTAAAGTTGTTTTTTATAAAATTAGGTAGAATTGTTTCTAAGATCCTTTTAGGAAAAAGTTAATTCTTAATATCCGAAGGTGTCAATCTGAAATAAAAAATTCATTATATTCAACAAAACTTGGGAGCTATAAATAAATATTGTTTACAGTATAAAAAGTGTTTGGCTCCATATTAAAATTATAGGTGAACTGTCGAATCAAAGAGTGATCAATTAAATACGCTGTGACAATTATTAAGCCTCTTATTGAATAATTAAAATAATCTAAAACATATTTTTTTATTTTTAGGAGTTCAGAAACCAGAAACCAGTGTGTCGTCTGTTGGATACTCCAAACTCACCGAAACAGGCTAACAAAATCTCTTGGGTTCCATTTGGAATCTAAATGTCAATAACACACTCTGCCCAAATAGATATTACTTTGTATTTAAGTCTATTAGATGCGCATTAGAAGGGAGCAGTAGAGCAGGAATAACAACATTCTTATGAGGCCAAAAAATTTTCGTAAAGTAAAACTACAATTTTTTAGAATAGGAAACCCTAAGAGATGATTCAAAATTATACTTTCTATATTCACTTACCATGGGGGATCCAACTTTGCTTAACTTTGCCTCTCGAAGTTGACAAGTCAAGCTCAATTTTTTCAAAAACTATAAAATAGTGAAAAACAGCCTAAAATTAAGAAAAAAAATCCAAGGTGGTGACTGATAAAATATAAAAACATCGATTATTTTCGTTATTTCAAGAAACTACAGAGGTCTGAGTTCAGTAAATGAAATGGAAGTCAATATGTAGAGCCATGCATAAATTGCGTAGTGTTTTTTTTATTTTTATTTTGAATCACGGTCACCTAATTTTCCTTAAGTTTTTACGCCTCCCCCTATCTAATGCTATTTGTAAATGATCCCTTATTTATTTAATTACTTATGATTATTATAGTTAATATTAGTACTAACATTACGAGATACTATTTATATTAGGTAAATTACGAAGTAATACTGTTACAATTATCAACGTAGTAAGATAAATTTAGTTTATATTTAATTCACTAGGTACTGCAGTAAGCATGAGATTGTGTTGACAAACAGCTGTTTAAAATAAAATCTTTTCAACTTTTGTTTTTTTATTGATTCGCGGACATAAAAATATCTTAAATTAGAGATGCTTTTGACCATATAACGCCCCCACCCCCATCCAAAAGAATTTACGTAAATTATGCAGGTCGTTCCACGACTAGTTGTCATACCCGTTTCAGGACGGGATTGTACGACCAGTTTGACCCATGTGCCCGCCAGCATGCAGTTCCCCACCATCAGCGCATCCCTCTAGTCTCTGTCTTCCTCGGAAAAATCGATATCCATAAATTAATCCATGCCATAATTTAATAATTATCTTGTTTGAAGATTCGGCATTATTTACGAAGGGTGAATTTAACTCCCTAATCCGAAGTTTACACGGAAACACACAATCGTTTGAAGCACTTGTAGCAGACAGGCAATTCCATGAGATAGTTTCAGTTTTAACATTTGACAAAAAGTAGTTTTTTCACAAAAAATATCTATATTGTAGCAAATGACAGGCTTTCGTATTCACTTCAAAAATAGTTTTGACCATTATTTTCTTTTAAATTTAATTAGAGAGTGATAAATTTAAAAATTTAAAGTCGCCTTATTCGACAAGTCGGTTCGTCGCCAGGTTTACTTTAAACAGTCGAAAATACAATGGTCTCTCAGTAAAGTTAGCCTGAAAATTTTGTAAACAAGCCAACTCGTCGTTTAGAAGCTACTAGTCTTGACGATCGAACTAAAATGTCGGAAAATCGTTCAGAAAGTACACGGAGAAAACGAAACGAGCGGGAGCGCTGTTTTTCACGCGTGAACGACACGTCAATGGAAAAATTTGTTCCCAAAATCGATTTACAGTGGTGACAGACATGAATCATACGAGCCTCGAGTCTTCGTCACGGCTCTCCTGGTCGTGCAACCCAATTGGGTCATTCACGTCTCTTCGCGCTATTTTTCACACCTCGTAGAGCTGTGAATGAAACTTTCGTCACAAAAGTATCTCTTTCACAGTTGTACGAGTTGTCATTCGCGTCTAATGCTAATGCAGACGGCGAAGTCGCTTTAATCAAGTGATATATCGATACCGAAAAATTGAATTTCAACACGTATCCATACATTTTTTAAATATAAAGATAAATAATGTAATACAACCGATAAATGACAATCGTAATAATTAATTTTTTATACGAGTATGACTTAAATTCACTTAAATAACTGTTAACTTTATAATAGATTTTATGCTTTCACGATGATTCATTTTAATAAAAAGAGATATTTCGGGTTTCACTCGTGTAAAAAACTACGAATTGTTTGCCAACGTTTCGTGAACATTGCAGTTCACATCTTCAGGGCTGACCTGAAACTGAGGTATCAGGTCATGATGTTCTTAGGTATACTTTCTACGATGCCTGTGATTGGCCAGAGCGCCCCACCGTAGGGACTGGTCGAACTTGATTGCCCAATCAAGTCTTTAAAAAAAAAAAAAATCCTGGAGAACGGAAAGCCAAATCGGATTGGTATTATATCCATTGTTCCTATTGATGTTATTAGGGTGTTTTAAGATTTCGATTGCTTCTCTCTGTTTTCTTGGAAATTTGTTGTGTGTTTTTGCAATGACTGTTGTTTCATCAAATAAAATGTTATTTCCTGTTTCGATATGGTGTTCAGCTAGTGTTGATTGCGTGAAATGTTTTAGCCTGACTTTACTTTCATGTTCCTTCATACGTTGGCTCACCGCTCTCCCGGTTTCTCCAATATAGACTTTGCCACAAGAACAAGGGATTTTATATACTCCTGGATCACTGAAGGGTGCCTTTTTGTCTTTAGGGTTATTTAATAGTTGTCCTATTTTCGCGGGTGGTTTAAATATAGTTTGGATGTTGTGTTTGTTGAGAATTCTTCCTATTTGTTCTGTGACACCTTGGATGTAGGGTACCGATCGTCAGCGCAATAAACTCACCAAATTACAACCTAGCACGTATGCTCGCTGCAAAACTAAATCCTTTTACAGGAAACTGCATCACTCACGTCCAAAACTCATTTGACTTTATTAAAAAGATACAACAGATTCACATTCAACCCCAAGACATCATAGTGAGTTTCGACATAGTATCTCTTTTTACGAAAGTACCAATCTCGGATACAATTAATATTATTAAATCTTTTACAAACTTCCCTTCCGAGCTTGTACTTTTAATAGAATAATGTCTCAATAATACTTACTTCTCGTTCAATAACCAATTCTACGAACAAACCTCAGGGGCAGCAATGGGATCCCCAATCTCACCTGTAATAGCTCCACGACGCGTGAAAAACAGCGCGAAGGGGCGTGAACGGCCCAACTACGTTGCATGTCCCGGAGACGTGACGCAGACTCTGGGTTCACGTGATTTAAGTCTGTTACGAATGTCGGCCGATTTTGAAACAATATGTTTCCATTCATGCATCGTACACGCGTGAGAAACGGCGCGCCTGCTCGTTTCGTTTTCTCCGTGTAGTTGGTTGGAATCTACAACAACAGCAAGTTTAAACAGCCAGCCGAATCGACATCCAGAGAAGTGTAAAAGGAGATTTTTTCAATGGTCAGAGCACGGTACCACCTCGTCTTGAAGCAAATGTGAGAACGAGTCGTGGAATGCCTCTTTTTACAGGATCCCTTACACAATGATTGACAACATTTCCTTGAGTGTACAAACATAATTTCTTCATCATAATTCCTTGACTAAATGCAGTCACAGACTCTTAGTCTTTCCTCTTACTTTTTAGTAATGAGTCCATAAATGACCTCTCATATTTATTTTCAAACGAAAAAAGAATGGATAAGAAAGACAATATAAATCGCATCCGAAGCTTTGTTACTCTCACGAATATAAGTACCTGATATTTTGTTACCTGCTTCTTTCAATGGGCAAGATGAGTTATATTAATTTATGTAAAGTACTTCATCCGTGTTTACAAGCAAACGAAAGAGTGCAGCGTCTTGGATGAGGAAAAGCAACGGCACGGATTCCAAGCCGCGACAGAGTAGGTAGTCACGTTGACGTGAAAGATCGTAATTGCGAATTCGTTGACCCGCGACTCGAGTGAGCTTTCCGCGACTGGTGAGTGGGTGGAGGAAAAAAGTGAGAAGCTGTATAGACCAGGGAAAGCGAGAAAAAGAGGGTGATTCGCGACTTTAAAGAAAAAGAGAATCCAAAGGAGGGACGAAAAGGAAAGCATGAGACGCGAGCAAACAGACTTTGCAATCGTTTATTTTTCTGGCAATTATATTCTTCCGTGAAAAGAACCCAAGCCCTTTTCACTACGTATTTATTTCTGTCGTGAAAGCGTCCTGAAATGTTGGGTTCTGCCTCTCAGTGATTCTCATGTGATATGGGGAACAGTTTCGCAGATGTCTCATTTTTAGATTCGGAGCCGTCCAAAACTACGTCACTCTTTCCCCTATTCTCCTCTTTTTTTTTTAATGTTCTCTTTTTCCTCTATTTTCAAGAAACATTCCCTCCTTACTCTTTTTTTCGCATAAAAGCGAACTGAATTAATAGAACCCAATAATAAAATCCAGAAATTTTTGGTCCAAACTTAATTTTTTCTTTTGTTTTGAAAAATGTACTATAATGTTGTATGTTTAAAACAGATTTGATCTCGTTCGTTTGAAAATTTTAGTATTTGGTAAAAGATTGAACTATTTTTTTAAAATTCGTTCTTTTATAACATTTTAAATTAATTTTCTTACCTGAAAAGTTAACATTTTTTCGTCAAAAATTCCACTAGGGTAGAGAGGGGCAGGATTTGTTATTTTTTATGATAATTCTTTTTTGTGCAAATTTAACTATTAAAATTTTGCTTAAAAATTAATCGGTTTTATTTTTAAATTATACTAATATATTTTTAAATAAAAATACATATTTCACGTTAAAAATTCGACTTCATTATTTTCTCAAAAATTCGTGGTTTTTTTGCTGTTCTTGACAAATTCGATTTTTAAAAATAAAATCAATTTTTTGAATTGCAAATTTATCTAATCTATTTTAGAAAAAATGGATCGTTTTCAATTTAAGACTCAACTATTTGGTTGAAGAGGTTTTTTCCTGTTAAAGATTCACATTCTCGGGTTGAAACTTTAACTGTTTCGTAGAAAATTTGGATGGCACGCCAGTTGGCCCGCGCACAATTGATCCGCGACAATTAATCCGCGACAATTGGTCCGCGCGACAATTGATCTGTTGACAATTGATCCGCCGACAATTGATCCGTGAGCATTCCATATTTTGATATCTGAGTTAAATGAAGTACGTCGGTTTATTGTTATTGTTTGTTGGTTTTTTTTCAATTGCTGTGTTATTAATGTTCTTAAGATGCCACTGAAGTTTATAAAATCACAACGGGGTGGTTTAATGTTGTTACACAAAGGCCATTTGTATCCAAAGAAAAGTGACAACAACACAAATGTAACATGGCGTGTCGTTGAATATAAGAAACGATCATATTCCACAATAATTTACACAACAACCGACAAACGTACTGGTAATGAGTATTTTGATTGTACTTTTTTTCTTTTTTAAGCATGATACATGTCTGAGTTTCATCTGCTCGTTATTATTCATATATTTTATGAAAAAGGATTCTCTTTAAATAAACTTATGAGGATTGTGGCATGTTTTTAATGTAAAAAGTTTGGAGCATTTCCTCATAACAATCATTGTTACCAATGTCGAAGTATTACATACAACTTAAGTGGAATATTCCCCATCCCGTTTCCAGATTCCAAGTATTGTCCCGGATGAATTATCGCGGATGAATTGTCGCGGATCAATTGTCCACGGATCAATTGTCGCGCGGATCAATTGTCGCGGATCAATTGTCTACGGGCTAGTTGTCGTGCAGACAAAATTTGCCTTTTTGTCTTAACATTCTTTTGCAGAAAAATCATTTTTTTGGCTTGAAAATTCATCATTTTAGTTGCCATTTCTTTCTCTCTTGAACAAAAAATCTTTCTCAGTTAAAAACTCATCTCTTTTGGAGGAAATATTATATTTTTTGGTTGAAAGTTTAACTGTTTGATTAAAAATGAATCTTTTTTAGTTGAAGTTTAACTATTTTGTTGGAAATTCATATTTTTTGCTTGAAATACCAACTAAATACATTTTTCATTCAAAATTAATCTTTTTTTGATTTAAGATTAAACAATATGTTTGAAAGCTAATATTCTTTATTTAAACTCTTTGGTCTTTAAAATTCATAATTTTAGTTCGAAATTTTACTATTTTCTTAAAAAATTAATTATTTTCTTCAAAATTCAACTGTTTTGTTGGAAATCTATCTTTTTGGTGGACATTTAACTGTCTGATTTAAAATGAAACTTATTTTAGTTGAAGTTTAATCTTTTTTGTTTGAAAATTTGACTAATTGGTTAAAAAAAGCAGCTATTTGGTTAAAAAATCCACTATTTTGTTAAAAATCATCGCTTTTGGTTTATAATTCAACTACTTGGTTGTAAATGCATTTTTTTAATTGAAAATTTAACGGTCTTTGTTAAAATGTTTTTTTTTTAATTGAACTCTTTTGTCAAAAATTCAACTTTTTTGGTAGAAAATTCAACTGTTTTCTGAAACATTTGTCTTTTCGGCTTGAAAATCCAAACTTCTTTTAAAAAGCAGAACTGCTTGTGGTTGAAGATTACTATTTTTTGTTTATGAATTCAACCGTTTGTTTAAAAATTCATCTTTGTGGGTTGAAGATTTAACTATTGTTAAAACTTCGACTATGTGATTAAAAATTCCTCCCTTATTTGAAGGTTCAACTATTTAGTTTGAAAACTCAACTATTTCGTTAAAAATTTATCTTGTTTATTCTTCTATTTTGGGGGAAAATGACCTCATTTCTGGTGTTTAACGATCATTTTGGGCTGTGAAATCTGCTAAATTATAACATTAGCATGCTTTGTGTTAAAACAATGTTGACTTTAAATCACCCTCTCAATCTATATTTATATTACTTTATTTGTGACGTCACCCTGGTGGGTTCACGTTTTGTGTAATGATCAGTGATAAAGAAGGGAAGGGATAGAAAAGGTTTTTAAAGAGACAAAAATAAACCAATAATGTGGTATTGCACTGCAACCTGCAATTAGGAATGATTTCGGGCATGGCTTGCAGTATCCTTGATCTTAAGTTGACTTTAAATCAATCTCTCAATCTATATTTATATTACTTAATTTGTGATGTCACCCTCGGGGGATTATGCTTTATGTAATGATCTGTGACAAAGATGGGGAGGTATGGAAAAAGTTTTAAAAAATCGTGACGTAGTTTTTAAATGACCTCTTACCAAAAATGTGGTATTGCACTGTAGTCTGCAATTGAGAATGATTTCAGGCATGACTTGCCATTTATGACCATTTATGACCATTTATACTGGATTTTTGCGCAAGCTAACAGCTAACGCAACTAATGCGCTTAGGGTTCTGTCCTCAGGCTGTTTGTCACGCTTGTCTGAGCAACGCCTCTCATTCAGTCCTGTTGTGCCCA
Organism: Belonocnema kinseyi; assembly: GCF_010883055.1. NCBI lineage: Eukaryota > Metazoa > Arthropoda > Insecta > Hymenoptera > Cynipidae > Belonocnema > Belonocnema kinseyi. The sequence continues at coordinate 67,973,496 of NC_046665.1, forward strand.
CATCACCAAAATGCCAAAGACTGAAGTTTCAAGAATATTGTAAATCGGCGCTTCTTAATTCCAGATTCCAGTATATATAGGATTAGCTTATTGTATTTAAAATTAGTTTGAATTAGAATCTCAATCGAGATTCTCGTATGATTCGGATGACACAATTTTGTTGGCGTGAGAAATTCAAGCTGAGATCTGCCATCGGCTTTCGAGTTACCATTCCAACCGCACTAACGTGGCTAACGAGTAAGGAGAACCTGCGCAAAAGAGAAAAACCAAGACTCTCAACTCCTAATCCCTCCCGTCGGCAAGTTTTCCTGGTCGCCGGTAGGAAATAATTCTTAATTACTCCCGTGGTCGCAATTATCGGTCGGATCGGATGCTCCCCTTCTCACTTAACGAGGCTATTTTCATCCTCCAGTTCTCTCGGTTTTAATCTAAACTCCACTAATTTGTATTTGTGACTAGTTGGTTGGTAACCGAAAAAAGGAAACATTTAACGAAAGAATGGTTCAAGAGGAAAGTTATGTTAAAACATTAAATATTATAAACATTCATGTTGGAAAATGCAAAAAATAATTAAGATGGATGGTAAAAAAATATGTGAAAAGAGATAATGATTCGTGTCAGCTTTCGTATAGACAATCTTTAACCATCAACTTTTGTATTTATATTTTTAATTTTAAAATATATCATTTTAATCTTTAGAAAATTTGGGAGCGTCTGATATATTTCAGTACAAAAATGTCTAGCAGGTGATAGCGTGGTTCGTATGGTAAATTACTTGTAGTTTGTGGAATTTCAACCACGCAGTAATGAGTTCAAATCCTAGTGGAAATGTCATGTGATAAAGCTCAATTGCAAAATATTCCGAAAATTCCATCATTTCGTAGCAATGAAGAGAAATTTAAACAACTTTTGGCTGAATAGAAGTGCAGCCCTGAATTTAAGGCCAGAAAAAATTATAAGATGTACAAATTTCGTAATGAGAGGACCCGCGGGCTAAACGAGAGGCTGTGCTCAGTCAAGCGTCACAAATAGCTCAAGGGACGCAATGCAATTTTTAATTATATTGCTCATCAATTTATAAAACAGATTCGCAAATTTGGTTAAAATCATAGTAAATACACTGTTTGGTAAGTAAACGCATTAATTGAATATATATCAGTAATAGAATCATACTAGTAAGACAAAAATTTTCCCTAGAACTTTATAACTATCAAATAAATATGATCAATTTTGCTTTGAGAGTAATCAATATTTTGGTAACAGAAATCACGCTCAATTTTGCATAATTTTTATATTTGTATTTCTAAAAGACTCAATAAAAACCTTTTAGAAATTTTGAGAACGTTCGTAATAAATTTCAGTTACACCAACCATACCTTTTAACATTTCACATTTTAATTTTATTAATAAAGACTTCCAAATAATGATGATAAAGTTTATTTCCAAATAGGCCCAACCATTATTTTTGAAAGAGATATTTGTGATTGTAAATGATTTTTTAATATTAGGAAAGAATTCTCTTCTTAACAGTACTTAGTACTTAACAGTACACTTCTTTTAGCGGTACAAAAAAATTACTGACGCCAAACATTAGATTTCTAGAAAAACTTTTAAGGATTCAAGTTCTATTTTAAAATTATAATTTTAAGATTTAAAGATTTAAATGAATATCGAACATTTCGAAAAAGAAGCGGTTTGAGAGATTTAAAAAGTTTTAAGAAAATAAAACAAGTTTCTTAAGATTGCTGGAACAAAATTCGAATTTTTTTATTTTATTTTGAAAGATAAATTTAAAGCAAAAATTGAAATAGATTTGAAAAGATTTCAAACGACTTTCTCAAATTTTAAAAAAGATTGATTTTAAAAAAGTTTTAAAAATGATTCAAAAATATTTTTAATCTTGACAAGATTTTAAATATAAAAACATTAAAATGTACGGATCTCAACAGGTTTTTAATTTTCGAAAAAATCTAGAAGATTTTGAAACTGGTTTTTTTAATTTTCGAAGATTTTTTAACATTTAACGGAAAATTCATGTCAATTTAAAAGGAATGAAAATATCTAAAAATTGGACAATACTTCCGAAAAGTTAAAAACTTTTTTTTATTCCTCTAAGATTCCTAAATGTCATTTAAGATGACTCGAATTTTTCCGAAAATTTGCTAAAATCTAGTAAAATACAAAAAAATTCATTAAAATTTTTAGATTCTTTTTGGATATATCTGAAATCTTCAAATATCTTTTTGAATTTTCTCGAGAATCTTAGGAAAATTATATGGTATTTATATATAACTGCAAAAACAAATTAATAATGTTTATTTCTTTGTCCTGATATCTCCGTATCTCATTTTAGCTTAAATTTAAGTATTCAAAAACTTTGAACAAATAAACGGTTGCTCAAAACTTTTATTTAGTATTTAAAATAATTTTTTCCCTATATTCCAGAAATTACGAGGGCACATAGCTCGTGACTGGTGATGCCAGTTAAAGTAAAAAAGATTACATTTTCTAAAATAGCAGATTAGTATAAACTTTATATAATCACGCAGGCGCATCTTATGTGTGTGTGTGTGTGAGAGAGAGAGAGAGAGAGAGAGAGTGTGTGTGTGTCATATCTGATGTACTCACCTGCAACAGAAAATAATATATTTACATTAGTAAGAAGAGAGTCAAATTCAGTTTAGAAAAAAAGTCTTGATAAAGAAACGGTCTTATAGATTATTAACTAAAAATACATTATACTAAAAAGATCAAAGAGGTCTAATCAAAATTTCGAAAATTTTTATCCCTAGATTGGACAAATTTAATCCTGGATCGAATTCCATTATACAACTTTCCCACCTGGGCCTCGACTAGTCTACGCCGGAGATCGATTTGGACTTGATTGCTTTGGATAGCATAAAAAAAATGGAAAGAAAAAAATTCGTAATTCGGGGGAGTGTCATTTCGCGCTTCCAACAGTGTCGACTCTCTGGAATTCTAAAGGTAAGGGAAGAGAACGTTAAAAATTTTAATTGGGGTTCGTAATTAATGACGGTGTGATAAATAACATGCAAGCACCAGGATCGCAAAGAGGTTCTGCTGCGGTGAAGCCCTTTGTTTCTAAAGGCTAATTGCATCCTCTAAATGTGTGTATGTGAATAAGGGAGTACAAAAGTTGCCGACTAATCAATGTCACGTATAAACGACATGTACTCAATAGCGATTGAGAACGCGGAATAGTTAATGAACAGGTGTCAGAAAATCAATTTGACATTTCCGTCATTCAAAACGTAATCTCAACAGTTTCAATTCAGATGAAATATTATGTGTTAAATTCTATGAGCGAAAAGGACTATTAAACAAAAAGAAAATCATGAATGATGAATATTAGGAAATTTCCAATGTTGCTTTAAGAAGATTGTTAATTCAATAAAGAAATGTATCATCCGAATTTTTAAACTACAGAAATCCAAATACACGAAACTTAAAATTTGCCCAATCACAATACTATTAATTATATAACTGAAACTAACATTCAATATAATTATAAAGCATTTTATTAGTTCTGCAAATTAATCTGTGCCTTTAGTTTATTTATATAATATCTTAATCAAACTTAAATTTTTGTTCGCCCTAGGGTAGTTTTAAATGGAAAACCCCTGAGATTAAAAACACAGTATAATAGATGGCAACCCTGCGGACTTCACCTCAAAAATAATTATTGAATTCTTTTTGCATTCCAATTGAAAAATCATCATTGTGAAATCTGTGAAACCACTTTTTTACGTTATATGTATCACCAAACTTTCTCCTAAGGCTGAGCAAATGTATTGACTAATGGTTATAATGCACTGGATGCCATTATATTGACTAATGATTGTTGAGGTCAAGTCCGCAGGGCCGCCATCTATTATATTGTGTTTTCAAACTTTAATTTCGTCCTTTAAAACTACCTAAGGGGGAAAAAATTCAGGTTTGACCAAGAGTTACAAGACCTCTAAGTTAAATCACTGAATTAATTTTTAGACCTAATATAAACAAAAATAAAGGTTTTTACATTTTTAACAGATATTTTTTTTATTCTGATAGATCTAAATTGAGAGTAATTAAAAATTTATTTTCAATCACAAAATATTGTTTAACATTTCATGGACTGTATAATTTCTATGTTTCAGAAAATGATGGCTCTCGGAAACTTGGAACCAAGCAGAGCCCGTAGTTCCACGACCATGATGATTCCTATATTTGTGGATTTCAAACTTTTGTCACTAATTATAAACGAACTAAGCGTCCTATCAACAAACAGAAACCACGATTTTTCTCACCTCTGACATATCTAGGTGCGCCTTTTTATTATTTTAAATCGAATCTTATAAGTATTATATTATTTGATTACATACAGTCAGCTCTCTGAATATAACCGCTCGAAATATTGCCGCTTCTCCTCTTTTTTGCTCGAACGCATCCTCCACCATCGCGCTATCGCTTTAAGCGCTGGCATTTCAATCCATTCTCTCTAAATAGTGCCACTCAAATAAATGTACAAAAATAGAGAATGTTCCGGGTTATTGCTTTATAGTGCATATGATAATTAATCAAATACTTACCGAATCAACGATTGTACGAAAACGACTCGCTTTTCTCGACTCAAAATCGAGAAAAAACATCCAAACATATACACTTCGTACTAGCCGGAGAAAAAAAGAAAAATGACGATCGGCACTATTCAGAGAGAGCGCACGCGAATTTGATGAGGCCCCCATGTGTCAAGAGTGGGGGAAGCTGTGATTCACGAAAAATACTCCCCTACCAGCCCATTTCCGGTACTATTCAGAGAGCGGACTGTAATTTGTAACATTTTCATTCAACAAAAGCGTAAATTTACGTTACCCCATATATGGATTTACAACTTAATAATTAATTATAAATAAACTACGCTACCGATCTAAAAACAAAAAGCACTTTTGGAAATATCTCCGAACTATCCAGTTGCGTCTTTTTTTTAACAATTTTACCAAACATTTTTCTCAATCACTCAACATAAGCGTATATTTTCGTGGCCTCATATATTTATTTGAAATTTTTGAAATTAATTATAAACAAACTGACAATCTCATCCAAAAACATAAAACATCTTAGGACTCATAACCGAAAGATAAAGGTGCACCTTTTATTAATAAAGTTCGAAAACCATAAACTGGTCGGCCTCTCAATAAAAAACCGTATTTCTCAAGCTTCGAGCTCGAAATCTGCCGCCTTCATGATACCCTTTCGCTTGCTAGGTAGTATATTTCTTATTGAAAGGCCGACCTGTACAGGGCCACGCAATCGAATGACGTACGAAAAAGTTTAGAAAAATTGTTTTATAAAAAAAAGCCTAGTTAGATGTTTTCGAGTTGAATCCAAAGGTGCTTTATGTCGTACAGTTATGGGCTCGATTCTAAATGCAAGGAAAAAAACTACTTCAAAAATATATTTTAAATGTGGTTAAACAAATTATCAGTATTACTCACTATTTATTATTTATCACTTATTAAATATTATCATTTTCTTAAATTTTCATATCCCCTGTAAAAATCATTGGGGCAGACTTGCGTCAAGATAGGTGTGTCTAGGCCATCCAATCTAAACGTTCTTTTCGAACATGAATACAAAACTTTTCAAGCATGAAATTTAAATATTTTTTTACAGTTCCGGTTAGCCTATCAAGACCAACAAGTTTTGCCTTAAAATATTTTTTTGTACTTTGCCTCAAATAGCCAGAATATTTAAAAGTATCAAAAATCAAAAGTGTACACTAAAACAAAAAAAAATTTTCTTATAATCTAGACAGTCTGAAATAATTTTTATCGTCAGCCATCTAAAATAAATTTTCGCAAGACCGACTGACTAGCGCTAGATTAGCCTGCCCAAACTAAAGTTTTAACCATACAAAAACATTTCACTTAAAAAATCCACATTTTCCGCAATCTTTTATAATATTTACGTATAGTTTATTATAACTATTGAATAGTTATTTATTGATGTTCGTTAATTTTATGAAGTACTGCACCTGCGTCCAGTTACTGGGCACTTCCGGTGATTTGGCGCTCCTGTATTATTGTTTGATATTTGATATTTCATAGCCCACTTGTACTAAAGTTCTTTAATTTTAAGTCAATTTAAAGGTAACTCATGGTGGTAATAAACAACTCAAAACAGTCCAACAAAATCTACTCTGCTCAAAATTGAATTCGATGTGACTTCTGTGCTAAATAATCAACCCATGGATTGTTGATTGATTTAATACTTTTTGCATACAAATCTAATTTTATTTGACGAAATATTTTTTCCAATCATGAGTTTAAAGATCAAATAAAGGAAACAAAGGGTCGCCGAGAAAACGGGATATGAATCCAAAATTCCGGAAATTTGTTCTATTAGCGTAAAATCATTTTGTCTTTACCCAACTCATGTCACTTAAAACGAAAGACATTGGCCCTTAAGGAATTACTGCATTTTTTTTGAAGTGGCGGATATGAGAAAAAAATCAGTAATAATTACGAACCTAATTTTTTTTTTAATACTGTGGAAGTTTTTCCAGGAGAGTTCAAAATAATTCAGAAAGAATTAATAACAGAAATCTTGGCAATTTCCGAAATATAAATCTATTGAAAACAATTTAGAATACAGCATATTTCACAGACCACCACTAGGAGGAAAAACACGTCGGAACTCAGTGAACTTTAGGCAGCCGTCCCGTAACCAACACAAAAAAATATTCCGATTTATATAGAGGCTTAATTATTCAGCCGAAAGTATTTTCTTTTTTGTTTTTAATTAAAAAATAAAAAAGTTATATTATTCTATGTGTGCCAAAATTTTTTTTTTGTGATGTACCGCACCATTGACAAGGATTTTTCTCTTAGGTAGTTGCTTCTTTCAGGATGTTTTCTTCATGGTTTGATAGAGGTACATAAGTATTGGCTTTAGATGAGCTTCTCTTTTTATATCTAAAAGTAAAAAAGTTATCTATCTTATTTCCGTTCCTTTGACAAGGGTTTTCTTAGAAACTTCTTCTAGTTTTTTGTTTAAACTTAAATGAGTTAAAGTTTGACCTTTTTTTGGGGTCTCCTGTAACATTCACGTTTTTGCACCTATGTTCTTTAACCCGACGAATCTTTAAACAAAAGTGTTGGATTAATTGGCTTAATGTTCGCGAGTGAAATAAGTTTATTTGATGAAAAAAAGACGCAATGTTTTTAACCTTTTTTCAACGACAAATACACAAGAACGCCAATATAACGGAAGTTTCGAGGGTGGCCTCGCAATGGTCTCGCCATTAAATCAGTCATTGGAAACGTAAACAGTCTACATAAAATGGTGGCCAGCCATTGTTGATGCCGCCACACACTGAAACACGGCTGTGTAACTGCGGGGGCCAACAGTTCTTGGACTCATTAAATCAACCGCCAGTATACAGGCATTCTTGTGTACTGACTTAAATTCAGTTGAATTCTCTTTAATTCAATTAGAATTACTAGCATTCACTCCAAAGACTTAAATGTAGTTAAATACATTTACGCCATTCTATAAATCTGAATTATGATAAAATTTGGTAAGTGTCTCGCAAGGTTATATCTGCCTTGAGTTGAAAAATCCCTGGATTTATTTTTCAGAAAACTTTTCATCCCCTACTTTCAGGTTGGTAGGACGATCTCTGGATGATGTGGTGGGTGAAGAGAGTCATGGGGGTGGAAAGGGGGGAGAGGATGAGAGGGTGAGGACCTGCCAGGCGGTCTCGAGTGTCTTGTCAATATGTATAGTGTCATCGATGTCTCTCCAATGGACGACTATCCTTTCCTGTGTGCGGAGGCACGTACACACTCTTACCAGGCACATGTGCTAACATATATGTGTATATGTTTATAGACATATTATATGTATACATACATATGTATATATTCGTATACACTATATGCATGTACAGAGAATCTGCAACTTGCATCTGCGAAGCGCAAGCGTATCATAGATGCCACGAAACATGGGATTATCTGTCGCATGCAATCTCCGTCCTTGGCTCCACTAAATAATTCAAACATTTTCGACCTGCCCGAAGACGCTGTTCCTCGCTTAATACTCCTCTTGATATACCTATATATTCAATGTGCAACAACACTTTAAATTTAATGGTTCGTGCGAAGTAGGATTTATGATACATATTTTTATTTTCCAAAAATATAAGTTTTTGCGGGAAAGATTCGTTAACTTTTTTAAATTTGACCAATGCAGGAAGAGAAATTGATTTAAAACTTATTTTCGACAAAGAAAATGTTGAATCTCTGTTGAATCGGAAATGAATTTTATGATATTTTAATTTTAATTTTCTTTCACTAAGAGGATTAGCTAACAAGTAATTATTCCCAGATATTCGCCTCCGATTTTGTTGGTTCTTAGCTATATTTTAGCGGATCAAAGAATAAGAAATACGAGCTGTTTTATTTTTGCTTGTTTTCATATTTATAAGGTGTAGCAACCTGCTATCAAAATATCTAAAAAAAATAAAAAACACATGAAGCACAAATTAATGTAATTCTAAAAAAAAATAAAACGAAAATTATTCGATGGCGATAGAAAAATAATTTGATAACCTACTGAGGGCATATTCATGAATTATGTAACAGATTTTCTAGGGCAGGGGGGGGGTTAAGAAAAGTATCATGATCCCTTACATAGGCAGGTGCAAATTTTCAATGTTATGTGCCTTTGGCTTTGCACGATTTACAAATTATAGTCTTTGATTTGTCATATACATTTTCAAAAGTTAAGGACAGCTTAAACAGGAAGCAAATATATACAAGCCCTTCAATAAAAAATCTTAATCATTTAAATTATTGTTAAAAATATAAAATCATGTGATTTAATCAAAGATTTCAAATAATTGTATACACATTACTTTCATTCAAACATAAAATTTTATCCCAGCAGGAATCAGAAAAAGAAAAGAATAATGACGTGAATTTAGGATTTTATATTGCAATGGGATGTGCTTAAAAAACAAACACTCAGAAAAAGCTTTTTTAATTCAAATCAATTTTCACTTGATTCAAACAAACTTGCTTAGTTCAAATAAATAGTTGTGTTTTATTCCAATGAAAATTTTTCTTTGATTTAAAATTTTTTTTTAATTTTCAAATTATTTTTTGGTTAAATAAAAACAATTATATTAAAAACTGGCTTTTGAAATTTAAAATAGTGATATTCTTCTTAGTTATTCTGGAATTCTGAGTCATCATAACTATCATAAACTTGATCCGAAGATGCACGGACTTGGCCGACTGGCCGATCCGAATGAAACTTTAAAGGCGCGAAATATGACAATACTCCTGTATAATGGCTTCTCCCCTGCGGTCGTGCATTTCAGGTAGCATTCAACTCGCCATGTATGTAAGCCCCAGCGTGTCCATCCTGTATATATAATTAAAAATTTGTCATAAGGACAACCGCAGGATTTCGCCGGGAGCGGGTGCTAATCTGAAAAATTGCACCCGCCTCCAGCGAAATCGCGGTAAAGTTTCAGCCACAACCACGTCTCACAACCGTGAGATAGGTGGTTACAGTCTGTAAAGGAATCAATACGACGATCCAGCAAAAG
>NC_046665.1:67983211-67984452 GCF_010883055.1 Belonocnema kinseyi
GTCGAACGATATACTAAGGAAATTGGAATGGAATTTGGGTTAGACAAATGCGCCTAGGTTTATTTGAAGCGAGGAAAACTTAATGGCATCCCTGAAGATCCTAAGCTCGTTGATAGAAGCGCCATACGACATCTTTGCGCTGGAGAGACTTATACATACCTGGGCGTGCCACAGAGTCGCATTCAGGATGTGACATCTATAAAGGATACTCTCCGAAGCAGATACAAACGTCTCATCCGACAGATTTAGTCTTCCGAACTGTCGGCGAGGAACAAAGTATCTGCAACGAACATCCTTGCCGTCCCGGTACTACTCTATTCATTTGGAGTAGTTTCATGGACGAGCATTTCTATACAAAGCAGCGGAGGAGGCTGTTGAAACATTCGGAATTGACTTCAGCATTATGGGTGAGCAAAATGCATCAAATCTAATCTATCTCTTGAGTCTTGAATGTCTTCACAACAGGATTATTCTGGGTACAGCACATAGAGTTGCAAATGGAAGAGACTCTCTTCTTAAAATTGTCAAGAATCACGAAGAAGTGGGCAGAGGAGCGTTTCTGTACAAAGCAGCGTAGGAGGTTGCTGAAGCACTCGGACTTGACTTCAGTATTAGTGGTGAGCAAAATGCATCAAATCTTATCTATCTCGAGTGCTCACTCCTAAAAGCCCGGATTAAGAAAGCACAAGAGAAAAACTTTCGTGAACAGCTCCTTGATAAGAGGATGCACGGTATCTTCCACAGAAATGTGAAGGATCAGTCAATGTCTTGTGAGCTAACGTTTGCTTTCCTTAAATTGCCCGGATTGAAGTCTGGTACATAGGGTTTCATTTTTGCATGCCAAGACATGTCATTTCCACCTTAACATACCGTCGCCACATTTTGAGCCAAGACATTCCCGATGATAGCTGCAGGGCGTGCCATGCACACCCCGAGCATTTAGCTCACATACTATCTAGTTGTCCAACACGCGCGGGAACGACTTACATTCAAAGGCACAATGCGGCACTAAGAGTGATTTATTACCATCTCTGTCACTCCTACGGCATTCACCTTAATATCGCTCCTCCAAATTCTCCTAGGGAAATTGAGTCAATTGTCGAGAATGGGAAGTGCCGCATATACTGGAACTTTATATACTCGACAATTGTTTCTCTTGCTCACTCGAGGCCTGACATGGTTCTTCTTGACTTCGAGAAGCGAACTATGTTCGTTATCGAATTTTCGGCACCAGCTGACAA
>NC_046665.1:67984552-67992071 GCF_010883055.1 Belonocnema kinseyi
CAATTGAAAACTCGACAACTTGTGAAAACTTTTTGATTATAAATTTTTCAAATTCAAGAAATTTCAATCTTAGAAATAACAGAATTTTCTACTGTAAAACTTAAAGCTTACATTAATTTTAATTATTAATTATTAAGACATTTTTCGGAATTTTAAAGGTTTACAATTGGAATTTCTACAATTTCGAAGAGTGACAATTAAAAATTCTTGAATTTCGAACCTACAGATTTAAAAAATATTCACTTTTCAAAAAATATATTTTAGAGGTAGGAGAGCGTAGGGGAATGGTATCGGTGCAGGGCACGGTGACAATTCCAAATAACGCCCGAATTTTTTTTTTCATGTTAGTTTTTTCATGAAAAAGCTTTCTCTGGTTAAAAAATAGTAATTTGATGCAATTTTTGATTTAAAATATGCGCTAGAAGAGTGCTCATGAAAAATAATTTTGGCGAAAACTGATGAAAAAGTATTTGGCTGCAATTGAGCACTTACAGCATATCTTGAAATAATGAAGGCATGAAAAATGAGGTTTTCATAAGTGAAATATATGATCAAACATTAACTAAGGGTTAAAAATCTCTTTAATTGTTTTTCTTCGTTAGATTCCACTTTCCAGAATTAATATATTATACCATTTTTATTTCACAGTGTTCATATGGTTTAAATGAACGGCAGTAATATGAAGGTCATCGTGCCGTAGATTATCGGCATCTTAAGACGAAAGCGAATCCTCTAAGTTTAAAAAGAAGTCACGGGGATATTTGAGATTTTGGAATTTCGAAAAATCATTTTTTGAGAAAGCCGCCTCTAAACTTAGCAAGTGTCATAAGCACACGTCTTATACTTTGTATTCGAAAATAAAACATATCTGCTTCCAGCTACTTTCTTGATATAAGTATAGTTTCGAAAGATTAACTCAGTATCATCCCTCACTCCAACTCAAAAATAATAATTTTGACCTTAATTTAGAAAAACGTGAATATCTCCTAAACCAGAAACGGTCATAACAACCCTTTTCATGCGGACGCCGACATACGTATATGTTTCTTTATATGAAAAATGACTGTTCGTTCATTCGACTCGAATATAAAGTAACTAAATTGTATTTATTCAGGCAGGACTAAAAATATTTTAAAGAATTACGTATCAAAGACCGGGGCGGATGTGGAGGTCTAAACCAGTTTGTTACGACTTGGCACTTGGGGGAGAGAAGAGGTGAAAAATTAGCAACAAATTTGTTTCGTAATTTATAGATAGACCCTTGGCTCACTTGCGGATACACTATCCTTTTTAGTTAATGACTTATATCCTGTATTAAAAAACGCAAAACTCGCCTGATGTTTTTGTACTTGTTTTCCGATATAAAATTAAAAATATGTGCCAGCATTAAAATAACATTCATTATTGTTATTACTGTTGGTAAATTATCAAATCGCTATTCTATTCTTATAATACGATTTTTGTCAATTTTTTATAACATTAAGTACAATTTTGTTAACTTAATTTTTCCTTTGAAATATGAGTATTCTGCAATTTAGACGTAGTTTACTTTCTAACAAAAGTGGCAAGCGATATAAATATAATTTCAGTCCTATCACGTCTTTTCAATTTTGTATTTCCAAAAAGACACGATTGTCTCTATAGGGCTGTTTTTTCTTTCGGATTATGTTATAATTTTGATGTTAATTTAGGATTGAGTCTTCATGAAATAGTATTCGCATGAATTTTCTCTGAAAGAAGTAACTGTCTAGCTATTTAGGGTTGATTCATCACCTAATGACCTTAGTAACTTATAAAGTTATTATTCCGTCATTATGAAATAATTTTCGCTAAAGTTTGAAAAAAAATTAAATTAACTTATGTAACACATTTTTTAATTTTTTAGATGCGTGTTTAGATAGTCTGGCGTACTTTTTACCTTTGATAAGGCTGGAGAAAAGCATAAGTGGCAGTCATTCAACAATTCATTATGTAAATCAAATTTATATAATGCTGTTCAATAATACAGTCGAAGAATATCATTTAAATTAAGAATTTTCGTGTATCCAGCAAAATACTTCGAGGGCTGATTACATCATCTAATGTAATCAGCTCTCTTCTTTCCTCGTATTAATACATCAATTTCTGCATTTATTTTCCTCTTATTATCTGTTAACCTTTTCAATTTTTTATCTTTCACGATCTGCTTTTTCTCTTTTTGAAATATTCACACAATTTTTCTCTCCTCATTGCCTGATTAAATTTTCATTCTCCTAATTTGAATTTTACCACTTTTCTTTATTCCCTTCCTCATCTTTCTTCGCCAACTATATTGTCCTATTCATCATTCCCCATTACACATCCTTTGTTTTTCTCACACTTTCCTATCACTGTATAATTATCGTCTTAAACTGAATTTACACATAATTCGCATGCTAATTTTTTAAATATTCAATATGTGCATCTACAATTATACTATTTTGAAGATTTTCAATTCCAAATTGTTCAATTCCAAAAACTTTCAATGTTCAATTGTCCAATATTGAAAGTTTTAATTTAAAATTATTTGATTGCAAACATATATAGGGTTTTATTGTGAAACGGTTGAGACGATAAAACAACAATATTTCAACATTAACCAATTATTCAGTCATAAAAATATTAGGATTTCCAAATTTTTAATTCTCCAATTTATAGAGTTTCAATCTGATTTTTTTATACCAAAGTTTAAAATTTCAATTGCTTTATATTAGGGTCTTTAACTTAAAAGTGTACAATTTTCAAGGTTAGAATCTAAAATAAGTCAACATTGAGGCTTATTATTTTAAAGGTGTATAATTTGTAAAGACTTTATGATTTTTCCATTTTGAAGATTAAAAAACTGAACTGCAAATTGAAACACTCAAAATGGAATACTTTTAAATCTTAAACTTTTACAACCAAAGCTTTAAAATATTTTAATTCAAAATATCAATAATTTACACGCATAAAATGAAAAGTTTTAGCACTTTTCAATTAAAACATTTTGTATTGAAAGTCTTGAAGCTGCAAAAATTAAAATTTGCAACTTTTGTACATTGTAGCGTGGATTTTTTCAATCGAGAAGTGTTAAAAGCTGCCATTTTAAACGCATAAATTATTAAGTGTTTGAATTAAAACAATTTTAGGCTTTAATTTGAAAAGTTTAAATTTCAAAATTATTTTACGTATTTACGAATGAAACTTTTGTCTCATTATATTACGAACAATCCTCTTTTTCATCACCTTTAAAATCCATTTGCAATACAAAATCCCCATTTCCATAATAAATACAAAATATAATAAATATCAAAAATAATCATGTACGACGAAACACGGTGCTTATAAAATGATCAAAATTAAGGCACCTTATAATAAATATACCTAAACCACTTTGCAGCAGTTTCTAATTTCTCTATATCTACTTCTCTAACTTTAAAACTTTCCACCTTGTCCTGTTTCTCTTTAATTTTTTTCCTTAAATGATAATCGTTTTCAATGCTGATAATATAAAAGACAGAGTCATTTTCAGTTCATACATCAATTTTCAAGACTGAATTTGCTTAGCACCTCATATTATCTCAAATTTCTATACAAAGATTATTAAGACCTCCATAATTTCTCCAGTTCTCTCTATATTTCTCTCTCTCCCTGCTGTAGCCAAACAGCGGCCACTTCCGTCGCGGGTGGTAATTCAGATGGCTGGGAGGTTGTAATGGCTTGTGGTAGAAGCCCATTTCTCGACTGGAATTCGAGAAACGCGTTCCCCCACAATCAACAAGGCTTCTCCTCTCTCGCCTTGCTTTTCTTACGTTAACGTTAACGTTAGTATTAACGTTGACGTTGCAGCCGCTGCGTTTCTCTAACGACACTGACGACTTGCATATACCTATATATACTACTTTCAGTGCAAGGCTTATAGAGTAAGTCTAATAAGGAAAGGCAAATACGAGGGCGAGTTCTGAGTTGAAAGTCTGTTATGGAAAACAAAGAGAACCTGCAATAAAAAACTTATTAAGGGGTCTTCACCGCCAAGACCTGGTAAATATTTGTCCAGTCTTTAGACTCCGAACCTCTGGACGTTATATGAAAACTAACCAGTCTTCCTCTTCCTTCCTTAGCTACCTTATCTTCCTTATATTGCCTTTCTGTTTCTCATTTGGTTTTCTATTTTATTCGTTTTTCCCCTTTTTTCCGTTTGTTTTCTTTAACATCAGTCATACCGTTTCCTTCGTTTCTCGCTTTTTTGTTCATCCCTCCTGGTCCAAATCCTTTCGTTTGATTCGTTACTTCCTACGCCATTTACATCTCTACTCTCTTAACAATATTTATTTCATTCACGTCGCTCCACTCATCAAATTCTTTTAGATGTATTCGTTAAATGCACCGCCTCTCCATGTTTAGACGGATAATGTAAATTATATTATCTTACATCAAACTGATAATTATTATACATTAGAGGTCGCAATGAACAACTGTTTAGCGATAATTAGTACTGTCTCTATAGTAGCTATGAGCTCTACGTTGATCTGTCCTTTCTCACATGACCTAGGTTTCATAAACTTTGACCCGTGACCTTTGACGCATGACAGTTGAACCTGAACTAGGACAATCATCTCTCAACTTTGGCCTTTGACATCTGGAATCTAACCGTTGACATCTCACACATTAAATCCCTCAACATTAAACTAATTCCACCAATTATTTCTATTTTCAAACAAAAGATGAATTTCCAATGAATAATTTAATCTCAAAGGATGAATATTTAAGTAAGTTATTGAATTTTCAATGTAATCGTTTGTTTTTTTAAACATATAGTTTTATTCTAAACAACAACTTTAACAACAAGTTAAATAATTATCAACAAAAAATGTATTTTTATAACGCACGCACGAAATTATCGATTTTCGACGCATGTATTGCGTGCGGGTAGTGACCAATTCCGAAACCGTGGTAAAAAGCAGTTAGAAAAAAACTTTTTCTACACGGAAAAAAAATTCTTGAGGCTTAGATTAGATAAAACGTTTAGTTAGAAGAGTTAAACATTTAGTTACTTTATGTAATTTGTTCTCGTAAATCAGTAATTTGGACACAATTGCTGAGTTGGAGAGTTTATTATTTTCGACAGATTATGTATAATTTTATCATCTTTAGATTAGAAAAAAATTTAGTTGTTATAGAAATATTTTAACTTACACTAGCCAATCTTTCGTCTGGTATCGCGAAAATGAATTTCCCTGAAATCCGTATAATGCATTTGGAGGTCAAGTTTGTTGTTTTTATCGCGTTTCTTAATATTTCAATATAGTTATCGCCTACAATCGAAAAAATTGTAAATTATAAATACCACATCATAAACTCTATTTAATATTAACATGCGCGCACATTTTAAGTGGTAAGAAACGTTTAATTGCCCAAAGTAAATCTGAACTGTCACTGCTCCCGATTAGACCGTCGCCATTTTATTTCGCTGCTCCCACAATGCACAGGCGCTCTTCCGATAATTCCTTCAGACGCCTATTCTTAAAATCCCTATTATAGCTATACTCATCAGGGGTTTGACTATAGGATATCCCTGGTATATGGAAAATGGTCAAGGATATTCATTTTCGCTGATCCAGGGATCTTTCTTAATTCCTTCGTTCGTTTTCAGCTAAATGTTTAGCTATGATAAGGAATAATATCCCTGTCACAGCTCAATTTTTTTTACCGTGTAGCTGCTGCGCTTGCGCTCTTTGAGTAAGATTACTTTTTCTTGCGCATTTCGAGTCAGAATTACTTTCCAGGACTGTCGGAATCATAACCTCACTTCATTAGATTTGACGCTTGAGAGACTGATTGTGAGTAGTAAATAGTTATTGGGCATACTCGAAGTGATAAGTTGTCATAAATTACTAATAAATTACCTTAAATTGCCGATAAATTACCGAAAATTTACGAAAATGTTAGAAATCTGAAATTATTGGTAATTTGATCATTTTTCATAAATTTCTGAAAATTTTGGAAATTTAGCCAATTTTTCATAGATTTTCGGAAATTTGTCAAATTTTCAGAAATTTTTGAATTTCTTCCAAAAAGCTTCGGATACACTAAATTTTTATAAATTTTCGGTAATTTACAACAAATCTCCGGAATTTCTACGTAATGTTTGTAATTTTACCATAAATTTCCAAAAATTACCATTCATTTTCAAAAAATTGGTTTTATTGTTTCTCAAATCGAAAATTTCCCACCTTTATCAGAAAAGTATCGTGTGCTACAGGAGGTAAAAGTAAGCAGTTGAAACTCTTGTGAAGTTTACAGTACTTGCCATCGGCTCATCTTCGGGTCGTTTCCGGCTCGTCTTCGACTCGTACTCCGACTCGTACAGCTAACTTCACACTCGTATGGAAATGCCTACTTTCTGCACTTGTAGCACAATATACTATTTTAATATTTTAACAAAACCAAAAAATAAAATTTTTAATCTCTACATTCATATCAGATTTCACTAATTTCCAGTAGAAATGCCTACCTATTGCAATCAGTGATCTATTTACAGCTATTTGAATCAATGAAATCACATTGTGAATAAATAAATTTTTGTAATGATTTGAATTAATAACCCATAGCTTACTGATTGGAATTTAAAGAGTATGCAAATAAATTGAATTTAAAACTATGAAAAACGAATTTTCAACCAGAAAAATGAATTTTCTACTATATCAGTTGACTTTGGAACTAAAATGACTAATCTTCAAATAGAATTGTTAAATTTTCAGTTAAAAAAAGTTCTTTTTAAATTGTCAATCAAAAGAAATTAATTTTTTAATCAAAGATATTAATTTCCAAGTATAATGAGGAATCTTGTATAAAAAATAATTTTCATTAGTAAAATTATTAAACAAAAAAGATGAAAGTTCAACGAATAATATAATAGTATATATTTTAACCAAAAAATATTTTGATGTAAAATAAAAAACGGTGAAGTTAAATAAAAAAGACAAATCAATCAACTATTTGAAGAGTAAATCCAAGAATATTAATTTATAATCAAACATTTGCATTTTTATCGAAAAAGATAAAATTAGTATGCACCAGAATTTCCCTGAAATTTGCAAGATTTTTATTTAATTCCTGACTTTCCCTGACTTTTCTCTAATTTACCTATTCTACGGCGACCACGCCTAACTTTTATTATGTGGCATCTGAATATTGACCTCTGACCTCTAGTCTTTGACCTCCAAACCTCAAAACTTATACCTCTGCCTTTCACCTTTAAAATTGTCTGTATGCCCCCTGGCCCTGACCTATGACCCATCACAATTAACAATTGACCCTTCACAATTGAGCTTTGACCTGGTCTGCGAAACAATAAAGAACAAATAAAGCGAGAAATAGTCAGTCTTAGAGAATTTCATTCAAACTTTAAAGATTTTTGTAAAAATCGAAGACTTTAAACAGACTTTACCTCTAACCCCTCAATTTTTACCTTTGACTTTGACCTCTAAACTTTGCTGCATGGCAACTCAATCTGACATAT
>NC_046665.1:67992171-68011392 GCF_010883055.1 Belonocnema kinseyi
AATTTTGACCCTTTAACATTGAACCCTAACCTAACCTGCGAAACGAGAAAGAATCATAAAAAAATAAGCAATGGAGAAATAGAAATACGGAAATATGTGAAGAGAAACATAACGAGAAAGGAAAGCATATCAAGAGGAAGGATTGAAGAAATGAAAAATAGAGCATAAAACAAGTACACATTTAAAGTATTCTCGAGGGTTGAGATGACAAGCAAGAGGTTTGATCCCGAGGGCAGATTACACCAGGAGCACCTATTTAGACTACTTTTCGCACCAGTATGAACTTTCTTTTGTTTCTCTCACTCCCCTTTACTCTCACGTGCTCCAACATGTTCTCCTGTTGCCGATACGACTGTAGATGAATTCTACACATGTCACACGTGCATCGTGGGGGGCTTCGATTCCGATCCCCATCAAGCGTTGAACAATTGTGATTCAATTCCCGATCTGGAAACTAAATTCGAGAGAAAGATGTCGGTATTGTTTAGGGACGTATTGTTTCGACGTCCCTATCAAGGCACTCATTGTCTCGAGTGGCATTGTTTAATAAATACATACTATTGTTCTAGCGGTTTATCGGGAATCTGGAGTCGGGGTTCGACGGACTTGCTCGTTAGTATGCCCGATTCATTTCTTATTAACTTTGGTCGCGTGTCTGACATCCACCCTTCTTCGATTATGTAAAGTCAGCGCTAATTTCCTTCTTCGAAGAACTTAGGTTTTCAGCAATCATTTCAGAAAGTAGCTCACAAATCGATTTTTATTGCACAATTATTATTGCGGAGATATTACGGAACTGTTTGAGAACATGGCAACAATAGACTTAACTAAAACACTCGGCTAGTTCAATATCGGGGGAAGCACTTTGAAAATTTTATTATTTATAATTAGAATTAAACATTCAATTTTCATGTAAGCATCAGAAAAAGTAAAAATTAAACCACAAATATACTGAAATAACTAGTTATAAACTAAAGTTCAAACTGTTCTAATACATTCTCATCATTTATAATTGAGAAATTATTAAAATATTCCGAAATTTGGCACCACAGGTTTTCAACGGATCTCCACGTTTCGATATCTTCTGAATCCGAAAATCAAGTTTTTACGATGGCGTCTGTCTGTTCGTCCGTCCGTAAACACGATAACACTCGATAAAATGAACGGATCAAATCCATCTTTGGCACACTTTTTTAGGTTCTTACAGACAGGACGAGTTCGTTAACCAGCCATTTTTAATACAAATTCAAAAAGTGAACGCATTTGGAAATTTTTGAGACTACTTTTTTCTGAATTAAAAAATGCTATGTACGGATATTTATAGTATTAAGAATGAGAAAAAATTTATCCTAATGACCTTTTTTGATTAAAAGAAGATTCTCAGATCTATAGCATTTTCAAAATTTGTAAAATCAACCGAAGATCAAAATTTTAAGCCAAAAAACGCACAATATGAAAAAAGGCGAAAAAATAAGAAAATTGATTTCTTAAAGCCCTATAAGATTATCTTAACAAATTTTTGGATTCTCTTGGAAAATCGAAAATTCAAATTTTGATTGCACAAAAAATAATGAAAAATAAAAAATTCAATTTTGTGGCCAAACTATGTAGGATACGAAAAAAGATGAATTAACCAAAATTGTTATCCCAAAAAAGATCTACAACTTCGTTATAAATCACTTCTTGATAGGACGCGTACTTTTCGTTTTATTTGTGAAAAATAACATGGGAATTAAAACTATTATAACAATTAGAGTAAAAAAGTACTTATTTTAGTAAAAAATATTTACATTAGCCTATGTATTTAATAAAATGTTCATAACCATTGTAATTTTAATTATTAGCAAAAATCTTGATTTAATATCGGCATCCACTTTCTTCTGAAAGAACTTTTTAATCAAAAAATTATAACTTGTTTATAGCAATTGCAATTGTTGACGTAACATGATACGTCATTACTAATTACAAACCTGATACAAAATATAAGGTATTATAGTTCAAAAATCAGTGTTTTTAACATTGTCGCACTTAACTAAATTATTTGTTCATAAAAATTATTTATAAGAGTTAAACTGTACCTTTAATTAATTATTTATATTCTTCAAGTATATCTGCATTAATTATGTTCAGTCTTGCGTTTTTTTATTGAAAGCTTTGAAATCATTTACAGATTTATTCGCTTTACAATGAGTCAGATCTACAGAGAAAGAGTTCATTTATGTGAGAGTGAAATATTTTACATTAGGTTAAATTACTGTGATACGTTTATACCTATGAGATTCTAACAATGAATATAATCTAGATACGCAATGTACAGTTTTGAAGAAAATTTGGTATGTATGAGCACGCTGCAATATTAGGATCTTTATTAAGAGCTCTGTAACACACAATTAGACTAACAACTGGGATAACATTATTGATTTTAATTCCGCAAATTTCAAATGCTCGATCAGGAAGGTCGATATTTTTTATTTCACGATGAACTAAAATAGAGCGAATTAATTTTAAAACACTTCCTCAGGTTGAATACGTCCTGTCTAACCTGTAGTTCACAAATCCTGGAAAGTTGATGTTTGTGATATTTTGATGTGGCCAGCTTACGACACACACGAGAATGTCAATAACTATAAGAGCTTTTTGTATCTCTTTTTTACGTTTTAGAAAACTTTTTGCATTCCGAACTGCTAAATTCTTTTTCGTCGTTTGAGCTACTAGGGTCATATGTAGTGTCGAAGATCCCAAGCCTCTTATTGATTTTGGTAATGCGAGCTTTTAGTTTCCGATGTACAAGGTGGGGGTAAGTGTCTCTGAGCATGGTTATTAAGCTCGATTTTCCAGATGTGTCTTTCAGAGCTACATCGGGTATGTTCGGTCTTCCATTGGACTCAGAGATTTGATGCTAATTCTTCAAAAGTAAGCGGATATTTATTCAAGTTTATTAAGAAGACATTCTTGGCTGGAGAAAGCTGAGCATCAATTGCTTCTTGAGCACATGACTTTTTGACTATTTTCCTTGTGCGCCTTTCTTGGGCTATGATTAAAGTACCGTCTTCGCAGGGGTTTGCTGGTGTTTCCACCCTAGCTTGTCCATCGTCATGAATGAAAAGTGTAGATCTGGATAGTAGGATGTGCTTTCTTTTGAATCTTGCACTGTTGGGTGTAATTGGAGGGGGCATTAAATGCGTGAGAGAGGATAAAGGTTATGTTTCCGCAAAGTCCATATTTTTATTATTTTTATTTTGAGTAGCTTCTGTGTTTTTATATGCACCTGTGCATGAGTACTTGTTCACAAGTTGGATAGGACAGTGTTTAGCAAGGTGTCCTTCTTCTCTGCATAAGAAACAAGTAGCTTTCTCGTTGGAAAAGTAGATCCAGTATGTAGTGTTGTCATACTCGATTTTCATATTGTCCAGGAGGTTACTTATGTCCTCTGGGTTTATAATATGTACTTGTCGTCTAAAGCTCATTACGTGTGCGTAATCTGGTTCTTTGATTCTTGCTCGGATGTAAGTGATTTGAGGAACTGGATCAATAGTACTACTTGGAAGCTTCTAATGTGTCCCCTAAGGGTTTACATTTTTCGCACCTTCTTGCCTATTCGTTTACACACCTCCCACATAATTACTTGGTGATAGGAGGGGGACCTACAGTTTAAAGTGGCTTCCGAACCACCAAGAGCAACCGCATTAAGTACTTAGAGAAAACCTTTTTCTCTGGAGGTACCGTTTCCACGACTCTTTGGAGATGAACAACTCCCTTGCTAGCCTAGTGTTCACCGCATGGGCCGCCGAGGCTTTTCCAGAGTGCGAGGCGGGAATTGAACCGGCAAGCCGACGGAGTGGGTCCAAAGCCTACACTTTAGCCCCCACGACCATCGTCCCACTTAACTGGAATAATATTGAGAGCCTTAATTTGATCTTCGATTATTTAATGCGGAATGATGGGACACACGCTGGAAATAATTATTCTTTTGGCTTTCGATATTAGCGGTCTAAGTTTAAGCATGTGTAAATTTATGTTTATTCTCGTGCCTGCCTTAGTGAGATTGTTAACAAGCTCTTGTTCACTTAAGTAGAGACAAATTCGACTGTTGGAAATTCTTGAGACGAATAAAACATTAGCTGGCATGACGATTTGTCTAATGGCGAAGGTATAATCTTCGATCGTTAAAACTTCGATTGCACCTGCTACTACTGCTTGATCTTTCTTGGGGATGTGATTCTGCTGTTACTCTGGCGTATGATGATTTTGGTAGGTTTTCATTCCTGGAGGAATTTGATACATTTTGAATTGGATTACTTTTTGAGATGCTACCCCTGTAGTCAAAGGATTGTAAACACGTCCTATCTCGCTGAAAGTTCAGACGAGACTCCGCAGTATCGCGTTTGATTAAGCAATTATTTTTCAGAAGAAATATAATATTTTTTAAATTTCTGTAATTTAATCATTATATTTGCTTATATATTGTTGCACCAAAAATGAAATTAGAAATCAAAGACAAATTTTTGTAAAATATAAAACAATCCAACCATTGTAATTTTTTTAAATGCCAATTTTTGATGAAAAACACTTAGCATAAGGTTGTTAAAAACTTTGTGTTTGATTTCTGAAGTTAAATGAGCTTTATTTTAATTTTGTTTAGTTCAATCCCTGATTTAAATTTAATTTCATAAAGTTTTTAAATTTTCTTCTACTCATCATATCTATTTCCATTTTTCATTAAAATTTCCTCAAATCATTTGTCCAACATTTTTTTTCCATTTTCCCTTTCCTATTTTGCATTTGTGATCTGCACTAAAATTTCTAAATTTTCAGATTAATTGATTTCTGATGAATGAAATTTGATCAAAAACTAAAAGATGTCTATTTTCAATAGTGAGTTCTAAAGTACAGATTGTATTAAAGATGTTTTGGGTGCATCCAAGGGGAGGTAAATCTAATTAAAAGGTGGGAATATCCCATAAACAACTATATTGAATATATCTAAGCATACGTACATATTCAGAAAGTCAGTATTCCGGAAAATCAACTTTATGCAAGAATCAATACGAACGGGGACTGAACCGTAAAACGAAGGGATTTGAAAGATCTTGCCAATTCGTGCCCCGATGCCAATTTATGCTGCGTAATTAGAATTCTATTTTCTCTGTTTCTATCTTTTATCCATCCTCTTTTTCTTAAGTTTTATATTATAGTTGGTCAGGCCGATGAAACTGGGCTAACACCTTTTCCTCTTCCCCAACTGTATTTTTTTTAAACTACCATTTTTAGGGTTTCGTAACGCCAAGTTCGTCCAACCTCAACTTCCCTTTTCCTACCCTTCCTCTCCCAATCAAAAAATAAAATGTATGGGCGCTTCACCGATACTATGAGGGTTTCGGCCCGGAGCTACGAAACCCCAAAAATGTTCACCTTTATAAATATATAAATGAGGAAGAAGACAATTTATTGTTATCCTACTTTCATCGGCCTTACCAACTATAAAACTAATAAAAAAGTCTGTTTAATTTTTTTCTTCTTCAGTCGAGAAATGAGGGGGAGTGGGGGTAAAAAAAGAGGAGAAGCAAGGATGTGCTACAATGGAATGTAAGTGGGTTAGAAAGGCAAGGGTGGGGAAGTGATGGATAGGGAATGATGGGAGGGATAATCTACAGATTATTTCTGTGTAGAGCCAAGCTAAGATACTTTAATTTTTAATGTGTTTCCGATTTATTTTAATTTTAAGTATTAGGATTTTTTAAATAGGAATAAAAGATTGAATTATTAGTCTAAACACAAGTTTTAAAATATCTTAAACCCATACAAGGGCACTCTTAAAATTCAAATAATAATTTACATAAGGATCAACTTGATGTGCTTTGATCAAAACAATATGATTTTCAACTGAAACCGATATAATTAATCTTTGGTGAAATAGTTTATTCTTGAAATTTATATTTAAAAAATTATTTTGTTATAATTAATTATCATAACTAAGACAGAAACAGATTTTCTCTTGTTTTTCAAAAAATAAATCGTTTGGAAGAATCGAAAAATGTAGGATTCTTGTAAATCCATAATTAAATATCATAGGCAATTGATGAATTCGCTATTTTCTCAAAATATGACCTTTTATTTTAATTGGAATTGCTGTACATGTTACAAGAAGTTATACAAGTTTATAAATATTTATCTTAAAAGAGTAACCATTTTAATAAACAAAAGCATTATTTGAAATTTTTGCAGAGAAATTTGTTTTGCTGCCCTACTTCAATCAAAATGTCTTAACTTTTTGCGCAGACACCTTATACTTTGACCGTTAATCTACCTTAAAATAAGTTATAGGAGATTACCAAATACAAATTATTGTAAACCATTAACAGTTGCCAGTGTTATAAACAAATTCAATTTTCAAAGTTCCATAATTTATTTGTCACTTATGAACAACGACTTAAAATTGTGAATTGTCATGAAGACGTTTTGGACCAAAAAAAATTATATAGTAACACCAGAAATTTTCGAAAAGCAGTTTTTTATTGAAATTGTCTCACTACGACTTTTGATAAGCGTAACCTTAAGTATTAGAAAAACGAATTTCCTCAAGTTTTGACCTGAACGCTTTTTTTTGCTGTTGTAAAATACAAAACATTAACTTGATTTATGAAGTTTGATAATTTCAAACAGATTTTTAATAGAGAACATTGATTTTTAAATCAAAATTTCCGATAACGCATTTTAACGTATATTTTAATCAAAAAAGAAATAAATGTTTAACGAAAATATACTTAAATTTTGCAAAAAATAGGTCATTTGCACATTTTTTAAATAATTTTTTTCATTATAATTATTTACACAATTTACAGTCGGACTAGAAATGTACTTGTCATATAAACTTTTACTTTTAATTGATCGAAATAAAATTCAATCTATCTAACCTGACATACTTTCAGTTGGTGTGTGCATGAACTTGACCGGAATACCTTGTAAGCCAAGAAAAATCTCGTAAGCCGAAAAAGGCTTGCGAGCCAAAAAGCTCGCTACCAGAAAATAGCTCGAGGGCCGGACAAACTTGAGGATCGAATAAAAAACTTGCAAAACTTTCTGCATAAATAGGTAAGATCAGCAGAATAATTAATAATATTAGCAGAAATTTATACCTAAAATATAATTATGTCTTTAAAGTCGATTGAAAGTATCAACCAAAGCATGTTTTTCGAGCCCTGGGAGTCGCTCGAGATTTGTTGACTCGCAGATCGGCTCGGCTCGATTCGACCCGCAAATCATATTTGTGTAAAAAGATATTGATTTTAAAAAAGCGGCAAGCAAGGATTGTCTTTGAACTTCTGGGCGAAGAAGAAGAGGGGGGGCTGAGGTGAGAGAAGCAAGGAGTCGTGGAAATGCGTGTGGCAGAGAGGAAGTTGTAGGATGGAGAGGTCTTTGAGCTCGTACATCTCGCTAATTAAATAAAAAAAACCTCTACTACTCCAACCTGTCCTCTCCGCGCGTCCATTCCATCGCTGCTCCATTCTTCCTTGTGTCGGCCCCCGGGCACCACGGAGTGTCTCTGCTTGGTGACTCTTATACCGGCTGTTCTCCAAAATTTCATCAAAGGATTCCTTAATTTTTTTCCCTCAAATGAGAGGCATAATTTCTGTTTATCTTCAACCAAAAAATTCTTTTTCTCTAAGCTTACGAAAAAACTAATTCCCTCCTAAAAATATTTGTGGTTTTACTCCACACTAAGGGTTTCAGATGAATTCTATGGAAATTTCTCAGAAAGATCTCTATCATTTACTGTACATTCATCATAAGCAATTCAGAATATATTTTTTCTGGAGAAATACTACAGTCGAAAGTATCTGCATGACTACTGGCACAAGTGGCACTAAAAATCACTAAAAACTTCGAAACACGCACAGTAATACAAGAATATGAATTTCAGTCAAGAAATGCGGTTGACTTTCAGATGTAACCAAAAGGATCATTCGACAGTTGAAAGTCAACTGATGATTATAACATGACTTTAAGTAACGCGCTTAATTAAAAGTCAACTGCTTCATTTACGTTAAGTGTACTTCATAGGTTAATTTAAGACAGAAAGATTGTTCACTTTCCGTCAACACGTGCATTGGCGGAAAAACGTTGGACGTAAGCATTGAATAAATTATTCATTTATGCCAAATAAATCAAGTTGCTTTATCCTCCAAATCAATGAGATTAGTAGAAGAAAAATAGAACTTAATGATACTAAACAAGACACTTATATTCATTTCAAGCTACCAGGTACAGAACGTAAAGCTTCAATCCTTGTTTATATATTTTTTCATCACATATGTAAGATTATTCTATTCCTAATCAAAATCCGTTATAGATCTGAGTACATACAGGGTGGACACGCTGGAGCTTCTATACATGGCGAGTTTAATGTTACCTGAATTGCACAACAACAGAGGAGAAGCCATTATACAGGGGTATTTTCATATTTCGCGCCTTCAAAGTTTCATTCGGATCGGCCATTCGGTCAAGTCCGTGCATCTTCGGATCAAGTTTATAATAGTTTCCATGGTTGCGTTTGAAACTTCAAGCGGATACAAGTGTCAAAACAAAATAGGTTATGTTATATAGTAATTACAAATAATAAAAGTGTCTATTTATAATGAAGTGAGACATGTGAACTGCGGAGTAAACGTCATTTTTTTCTGTGCCAGTAACATTATAGAATGGCTGCTAAGTGACAAATGCTGTAAAATAGTAATAATATTCTGTGCTTCCAGTGGGCGAAGAGTGAATGGTGTTTAATGCTTATTTTTACTGCATAAAAAAGGTATTTTGTGAATAGACAGGATATGTTTTAAATAAAGTGAATGAAATATTACATGCGTAAACTTTAAATTAACATTGCCTACA
This sequence comes from Belonocnema kinseyi, assembly GCF_010883055.1. Classification (NCBI taxonomy): domain Eukaryota; kingdom Metazoa; phylum Arthropoda; class Insecta; order Hymenoptera; family Cynipidae; genus Belonocnema; species Belonocnema kinseyi. The sequence continues at coordinate 68,001,058 of NC_046665.1, forward strand.
TTTAATGACAGCGATTAGGGAAAACAGGTGAATCAGAACATAACCGTTTGAAGTTTCGAATGCAACCATGGAAACTATCATAAACTTGATCCGAAGATGCACAGCCTTGGCTGAATGGCCGCTCCGAATGCAACTTTAAAGGCGCGAAATATAAAAATACCCCTGTATAATGGCTTCTCCCCTGCTGCTGTGCAATTCGGGTAGCATTCAACTTGCCATGTATGTAAGCCCCAGCATGTCCACCCTGTATATCAAAATAGGAAACGTTGATGAAACGACTATACCATGAGCTCGGGGTTGATCGATACTATGCAGCCAGCGGTATCGACACCATATTGGCTACTCTCAGCTGCTCTCTTGGCGCCTCTTCTAAAATCACCACCGAAATCCATCTAAGTGTTTGCGCATCATCGCATCTTATTTCGCGCACACCTTTCTGCCAGCAGAAATTGAATTTTAGAGCGCGCAAATGATTATCATCCTAAATTAAACGTACCTGTCAGTTAATCATCATATTACTCGTATATCAGATAGGAGGCACTGTACTTAAGTTTTATTTCTGGTTCAAATTAAGTGACTTACTTAATTTAATGCAAAAATGAAGTTCATCTACGTTTAAAATTCATTATCTCGTATTACTGTGCGATAACTCAGTCGGAAATGAATCAGACATTTTTCGCAAAATGCTTAGAAAGCTTACAAAATTTCACGTCGAATGACAGAGTAGATATATTGCACAGGTGATGTATACTCACAGGACGCAGTTTTTGAAATTCTATCTTTAATTTGAGCCAATAAAATTAAAAAATTTTTTGCAGTTTCCAGATATAAGACTAAAAATGTCCAAGAGTGTCGGTGTCCAGTTTTTAATCAGTTTAAACAGCGACGCAGACAGGTTGCGTAGTCTGGAACACGTAAATATTTTTTGATTTTTATTGGCTCAAATTAAAGAAATTTTATTAGAAATTTCGTCCTTTATATGTAGGATTTTTTCCATATTTTTTCTAACTCATAGTACCAGTTGAAGTGGAGGTAAAAAAAATCTCAGAAATATTCAGCAAATAAGACTCTTACGGCCGACAGCGCGTAATTGCTGACTGAAAATGGACGAAGACACGCTTTGACATTTTTAATTATACTGCAGAACCCTGTTTATATTTTTTAATTTGTATTGGCCTACATTAAAGATAGGATTTCAAAGATTGCGTCATTTAGATTTCAGCATTCGAGAAATTCTCTTTTTTACAGAAGCTTCTCACGTAATATTTACTGTTTAAAAAGCCATTAATATATCTAACGGGGCTCATTCTACTTGGAATTTTATAGGCTTTCTACTGAATTTCTAAAAAAATGTCTAGCTTTATTTCGAGTAAGTTATTGTGATTCAAAGTCATAAATATTATTCAATGCCATGTATTCCAACGGTTTAGATAAAATTCGACAATCAGTATTAATGTATTCTGCATTTTCTATATTAAGATATTTCCTCTTTAAATACTCTTTTTTAAGAAGAGATGCCAAAATCTTAACTAATTAAAAGCGAGAAAAGAACAATAGGGATTTTTTGGATTGGGAGTCTCCATTATCCGTTGGAATTTGATTAAACAAATGATATAAAATCCGCATAATATATAAGAAGAAGCCAGATACTTGCGATGTACCAGCGCACAAATATAAAAGTTCACCGTGCGTTGGATTTTCCCTCGTCAAAGAATTAATGCTCTTCTTTGATACCACAGCGTCATTTCAGGATTCCGGACTTTCAAACAGATTTTACTCGCTTCAGTATCACAGCTGCCTAGCAAAATTTATGGACTCATTTCTACTGGTCTCTAGGCAAAATTTTTAATTAAGACCAAAACCAAATGCGAACTAATCGGATTTCGTACCACTTTTCCCAGAGCACAGAATGTTGAAACGTTACGATATGGCTTAACGGCTTCTGTGTTTCAATAGTAGTGTCCGTGTGTGCCAGTTTCGCTTTCAAAATATTCGTTTTTTACTCCTACATAATACATAGTGCTGCAATATGTTTAAACTTAGCAAAGGATAAAAAAATAACTTTCAATGAAAAGGAAAAAAAGAATACACAATACTATATGGATTCATTTGGTTCACGTTGATTCATACAAATGCACTTTTTACAATTCAACAATTTTATAGAATTATAAAACTGAATTGAAAAGTAAAATATGAAAATAATAATTATTATAAATTTAAAAGTGTATAATTATATACAATTTAAAATTAAAACATCGACAATCAAATATAATGGGTCAAATAATGCTTTCAAAATTCAAGAATGTAAAATTGTACAATAATTTACAATTTAAAGATGAGAACTGTAAAACTTTAATACTATTTAGACAGAAAATTTGTATATTATTAAAATTTTCAATTAAAGATTTTTAAATCTCGTAGGTATGATTACTTTCAGATTGTACAATCTTATTATTTTATTTTAGATTGAAATCATCATTAGTTGAATAGTTTTATATTTAATCTTTGTCATTACACAATGGTAAGTTTCAAACACTTTATTTTAATCAATTAACTATTAACGCGCGGCTTCGGTGTTCACTGCACCCCTGTAAACTTTTATTGGTAAACGCGAACCAATCACGCAAAGCCTCATAGCGACATCGACAAAATGGTCCTCGCTAGGAAACGAGCGTGTGGAGCGCGAGCCAGTCCGCGTAACTCTACCAATCTACCGGTGCCCCACTCGCCTACGTCGCGAGTAGTACGCCGCCACCTAAGCGAAATCCATAGAACTACGGTTTTCAATTAATTAAAAAAAAATTTCTAGCTTAATTAATACATGAATTAGGTAATTAAAGAATTCAATAAACTGAGATTGAGTAAATCTTTTATTTGACTATGCCACCAAAGAGTGGCCTTTTCATTCATCTTTTTGTTAGTGAAGAACTTATTCACTAGCAGAAAAGCCAGTTAAAAGGCTTCATAGTTCTCGCCTCTAACTTTTAGTTAAATATCTGAATCTAAGATGAGAATGTGAAACCTGCTTTAGACTTTGGACTGTGTAAACTGTAAACTAGATATAAGCTGATTTGGTGACATGGCGTAAATAAATGTGGTGGGTAAAACAAATAGATAAAAGAATTTTTACAAGTAATAGATCCATTCTTCGGTTCATAGGGCAAATAAAAAATTCACAAGAAAATGGAATTGTAAATAATAGATTTAAAAAACGAATCGGAATTGAACACCCCTAGAACATTCTGGACTGCCATTCTGGAAGCCGCTGTCTCCAGAACACGCCTACCCAGCCCAGTTGCTACTCCTAGAAGCGATTGCTTAACTTAAGGTGCACGATTCATCAAGTCATGGATATATAGGAGCAAGTGGGTGCCCTGCTATGTAATCTCTAACGCAAAGATTTTGTTCGCTTTAATTCTTTTTCTGAATATTTAAGCATGTAATTAACTGAGCAGTTAAAATTCTAAACAAAATGGCTTTTTGTAATTTTTAAAAATTATTTCGAAGCCTTCTGAATGTTACATGATGCTCAACTATTAGAGATTTTCTTGAATGCCAAACTAAACCCACAAAAGTTTAATTTCCAGTGTTTTCAAAGAAAATATACTTAATAACCACGCAAAAAAGATTTTTAAAATTAAAATTACTTAAAAAGAGGCTAAACAATTTTCTTACTTGTAGCTTGAAATTTTCAGAATCAATCCCAAAAACATATTCAGAGAAAAACTAGGTTGAGCTAGTACTTTTCAGTGAAAACTGTTTCAAGCGAGCCGTGAACGGACGACTATTAAAGAATAAGGGCTTTGACCCGAGTCTAGGAAACCGTAAACATGTACTGCCCAGTAAAATAAATATAGAAAAATGAGAATCGATTATAGCTTAATTAATATAAATCTGTTTGAGAAGTTAAATCCCTATAATCCTTTATATTCCTTGATAGGTGGAGGTTCAATCTCTGGTCATAAACTATATTATAATGGATTCATGGCGGTCGCAGATTAACAAAGATCCAGAATCAGACCTATCACTTGGTCTTATTTTGGTTCTACTCGAAGCGTCGTTATAGTTTACCCGAGATATCGAAGGCTTTTGGGATCAAGACCAACTTGTGTCCATGGGTCCGTCAGGTTGCGACGCTCTAAGCCGATTATATCGAAACGGTGCAATGAACCCCATTGCTATTGGATGGAAAGGAAGGGACGGGAAAGCCAGAGTGCCAAAACAATCCAGAGTGTGAGAGAAATAGAGAGAGGATCGAGGTCAAATTAGAGATGAAAGCTCCTCTATAAGCATCCATTTCGGATGAATACAAAAACCCAAAAAGCTCGCGATTTCTGCAATTAACTGAATGTTTTCACTCTACGCAAGCGTAAACCATCACCTTGATCTGTCGAGTTATCTGGTAATCGAAATAGATTTTCCAAATTGAATTTTTCCAGTTAAATAATATGCTTACTTTGGCACTTTATTTTTTCGATGGTATTTGATAAAGCCGAATTTCTTAAAATAGAACTCATGTTTTTTAGTAGAGAAAAATCGATCCAATCACCTGGCAATTCACTTGATACTACATGAAATGATGTGATATGATATGATGAATGATAATTACTAAGATGGAAGATAAAAAATAGAACTCTCAAAATAAATTCGACTTTTTTGCGTTCGGGTCCTTTTTTTCTTTCTTTTTTTGCTGAAAGAAAAGCTCAAGTCTTTTCATTAAATAACTTCATGTAAAAAAATGAACATTTGATTATTTATTTGTAAAAATAAATATTCAGTAGGTTTTCAGCGCACATTACCTTCTTCAACAATTTATTACTCTTTTAATATATCTATCAAGCATGACTAATGACATGAAAAATGTTTCATAATCAGGAAATCTAGTCATTTCCATTTGTTTTGGGTTTTAAGAGCCACTCTAGAACATTTTAGATTTATATTGAGAATTTGACTGTTTATATTATACAATAATTTTTCACAATTTTAAACTGAAGTCCTGCCGAATCGATAACAGTTTAAAATCTAAATATTAAAAAGGCCGTGGCTACATGGACCGATATTTCGATACAAATAGCCAGATTTTTTTCGCTACAAATAAGTGGAGATGAAAAAGGGGCTATTTGCACCGAAATTTCGGTACGTGTAGCTAGGTTTCTTCGGTACATGCAGACACATTCTAGAAAGTCAGTTTTAAATTCAATCATTTCAGATTCTTTAAAATCGTAAAATATCAAATTGAAAAACTGGATAGTTGCAGAATTTTCAGTTTAATGGATTTATAATTAAATAATTTATAACGTAATTTCTTCAAAATAAATTCAAAGTAATGCAAAATTAAGATAATAATTGGTCAAATACAAGCCTTCAAAATGAGAAGATTAGAGACTTAGGCATAAAAATTGAATTATTCTTTATTTGAAAATGTTCCAAAATATTGAACATTTTAAATTCAATTTCATAAAATAAAAACTTTTGAAAGGCAATTTTGCAATCTTAAAAATTACAATTAGGGGAACGGTGGGTAATGTGGCGCACATATTATAAAAAAGCTCCGTTAAAAGTTAAATACGTTGAAAATGTTCCAAAATATTAAACATTTTAAATTCAATTTCATAAAATAAAAACTTTTGAAAGGCAATTTTGCAATCTTAAAAATTACAATTAGGGGAACGGTGGGTAATGTGGCGCACATATTATAAAAAAGCTCCGTTAAAAGTTAAATACGTTGAAAATTGTAGTAAAATAATATAGAGTACGTAAATCAATATCTTATCTACCCTACGCGTATGATTATTATTGAATTTACGTCTATTAAAGTAGTTAATTAACAAGTTTCACAAACAGTGTGCCTGCGCCAAGCTTTCCTTCCTGGTTGGCTAATGTGGCGCGCTCTTGATGCAATATCGGAAAGGGAAGTAAAAGTTGTTTACTGAGTTCAATGAAATTAATTTTGGGTAAATGATGGGTTGGAATAATTACTTATAAATTGTGTGCAAATCGAATGTTATATATTATGTATTTTTAATGAGGAAAAATGCTACTGTACTTTTTCACTACTTTTTGGTCACTTTAATACTACACACATAACACCCAAAAATAACTTTTCATAATAAGAATTCAGTGATTAGCTTTATTGAGCAAATGTTTTCACTATACAAAACAGTACACATACAACATACAGTACAGTAAATACCTCTCGCTATAAATCAATCAATTTCTGTAAATGAGGGTGCGCTACATTAACCGCTGCGCCACATTACCCGCCGCTCCCCTATAGTGATCTTGTTTTTTTTACTTTTGAATGAATCAATTACTTGAGTGAAAGATACTTGATTAGAATATTTCAAGAATGAATAGTAATTATAAATTAAGTGTTAACAATTATAGATACGAAATTTTAAAGTTAAGCATTATGTCGTTTGAAAATACGCCATTTTTGTTTTTAACAGATCCGTAAGTTTAAAACGTGGTTTTTAGTAGATTTCAATAAGATTTACAAATTATCTTGATAACGTTTTTTACATGGACACAAATTATCGAGCTCGAAGCGCGAGTTTCGTAATGAGAGTGTAATCGTGAAGGCCGTAGGTGCTTTGAGAACCTTCTTTAAAAATAAACCGAAAAAAATTTCATTTACAATTTATGGATGTGATTCCTCAGAAGTTTAAATCACAGTTTTCGATTTAACTTATAATATTTATGATATTTGAACAAATGTATTTAAAGTGTACGCATTAAACGTACGAAAACGAGCGCATAGAGGAAGAGCGTACGCGTGCGCCTTAGGCACACTCTAAATTGACACGAAGCTGTGGCTAGTTACAGCTTCTAAAATTCTAAACCAAATTAAATGTTCCAAAGCTTTTAAACATTTAATTTGGTTTTAAATTTCAAATTATTAAACTTTAATTACTTTTAATTCAAAGTAATGTGAGTAAAAAAGTTTCCAAATTAAAATTATTAAATTTTGAACACTTGTAATTAGAATTAATACAACTTCAATTCTTTAAATTTTAAATAAATAGTAAAGTTGGAATCATTTTTATTGTATTGAAAATATTTTTATTTATTTCTTTTAGAACGTTTTCAGTTCAAAATCGTGCAATATATAATTTTTTAATTTCATACGCTTACAATCCAAAATCATTAATCATTGCTTTAAAAAAACTTAAATACTAAATATTTAAAAATTTGTTCAATAAAAATTTTTTAATTTGTATATTTTTTAATGTTAGAACTAAAAATGCAAGGACGTGAACGCGCGTTTCTCGCATATGCATTTGATGCTAGTTGGTTTATAATCAAAATTTGTAATAGAATTATAATTATATAATTAAAATTGGAATTTATATTTTTAAACAATACAGAGTTATAACTCATATTACAACAGCGAAGAATTCACACAAAAGCTTTTTAATTTCCATCAAAATTTAGTGAGTCAAGATCGTAAAAATTTCAGGATTGCCAATAAATTTTCATGGCGAATTCAAGAGGGAAAAATTTTATTAATACGAACTTTATCCACCTATTTTAAGAATAGTACCACACTATATTATTCTCCTTTTGATGAAGTCATAACTCTAGATTAATTCTGCGCATAAATTAAATTTCTATTGAACAAATTGGATCGCATTCAATTGAAAAATTGCGTTGGAATGTTGGCCCATGTCCAACTATTTTTCTCTTCTCGTTTTTAAAACATTTTATTACGAATGAATGAAATTTGTCTCAAGATGCATTTAGATATACGAAACTATAACGTAAACAGTTTCTTCATCCTTTTAAAGGTGTCTAAAAAGGCGAGTCGAACTTCGTCGATTGAGAGGAAGTGTTTTCTGGTGCAACTGCACCATGAAATAGAGATAGAGGAAGTTTCGAAAGTCGCATCGAAAGAAAAGTTTCTGCCAAATCAGCAAATAGCTTTTGGCTGACATGAAGTTACTGTCCTCGGCCTGAATCTTTGGCTCGAATTCATCAATCGCTTTGCAACGGCTGCCTCGACTGCCTCGACTGAGAAGTTGTTTTTTACAGACTTATTTGCAACTCTTCTGTTCCTCAAAATGTAAATTTAAATTAACGGGGAATTACTTGAAATAAGCCTTTAGAGCCATGTGACGAGTGGGTCACGTGACCAGATTCCCACCTTTCTGACACTTTTTTATTTCCTAACTTATTTTCACACAAAGCACCACGTGATGTAACCACAGACGTAAAAAAACAAATGTAAATGCAATCACAAAATTGAAAAAATAGTGTCATTAAATTTGTGAGGTATTGAACTTATTTGTATTCCGAAATTAAAAGCATATAGTCCGAAATTAAAAAGTGGGCAATGGAAAATTAACCTTATTTTTCGAAGCAGTACTTCCAGTTTTCTAACTTAATATTCTAAAAGTATCAAAAATGAACATCTATTGAAATTTAGAAAAAAAAATTCATATTGATTTATCGCAGGCTTCACAGTTTTTTCTATATTCCCCTCTTTTTCTCGCTTTTCCCCTCAAATACGAACTCAATTGATAAAACCCAATAAGAAAATTTAATAATTTTTAGTTAGTTATTATAAACGATATTACTCAAATCCACTATCCACTTGGTTCTCTGATTTGATTTGACAATTTACTTATATTTGATGTTGGGTAACACCAAGAAAATTTTCATCCTATTTCCCGTACCGGCGGATCGTCTTTTAGAAAAAATTAATTATATTTTTAAAAGTTTTAATTTAAAAAATGCTAATTTACCTCTAAGCACTCGGTCAACAGCAACAAATATTTCTTGAAAATATCACTACCGGAAGACTAAAATTTCTAAAAACTATATTTTTAGGCTCACAGAAAATATTTTTGTTACGTTCATCGAATTTAGGTGAACCTAGCGGAACTTTTCCAGGTCCCCTGGGCTCACAAAAATATTCGTCCTACCCTAACTAAATTTCGGTGAACCTAGGATACTCATTTGTAAAAATATATTCACTTAATTGAATTCAAAAATATTTTAAAAATTATAATTTTTCTCCAAATGCTCGGTTCCCGTATTTTATTTAAAAAAATTCTTGTATTGGACGTCGGGCAGCAATGAAAAAAGTTCCATCCCAATATCACTTTGGGAGTGTTCCTTTTATCTGCATGAATCAAACGCAGTTTTTCGACAGGGATATTGAGATTAATCTTTTTTTCTGATGCCCAGCATCAAATAAAAGTTATGTCCAAAATAAAATCCGAGAACCAAGCCTTCTAGCAAAAATGTTTTAAAATTAGTCTTTCGGTAGAGGAATTAGGATAAAACTTTGGTTCATGTTGCCCTCAAAGCACCTGCGGATTTAACAAATATATTTTCCATATTTTCCAACGAATATAAAAATTTCGTAAAAATAATTTGTAAGTCGTTTTTGACATCTACCAGAAACTTTGCAAAAATTTCCGGAACTTTGAAAAAAGTTATGCTTTAAATTTGGAAAATGCTCAAAATTGGTTATTTTACCTTGACTTTTTACTTTACCTTCATGTTTGGACCCTAAAAATGTGTACCAAATGTTGATTTGATTTGTCAGATCTCAGGCGCTAAACTATTCAGATTTTTTTAAATTGAGGTCAAAATTATTATTTTCGGGTTGGAGTAATGAAGGATACTAGAACCTATAGTGAACCTGTGAATACTCTAACTCATATAAAAAATAACCGGAAATAGGTATAGTTCACATATATTACACTTGCCAAGTTTAAATGCGTTTTTCTCAAAAAACGATTTTTTGGACGTCTCACATCAATGATGCTCAAGTGCCTTTTTTAATTTAGAGGGTTGCTTTAACACCTAATTATCGGGAATTCATCCATCTATATACATACTCCTATACGTAACTCTATACGAGCCGTGAGGGCCCTTTTCGTGCGTACGCCTACATATTATTATTATTATTATTATTATTATTATTACACCATTAAGCCATTTCCTTTTCGGGGTAGGCGTGACTCACTCGGTAGGGGAAAGGAGTAGTGTCTGGAAGGGATATAAATTTTTCAGATTGATCCAGAATTCTCGTGCTATTTAAGTAAATAACTCGTTTTTTTCCGCAACACTGCTCCGACCCAGGCTGCTGATCAATCTCTCTGGCAATTACCCCAAGCGAAGAACCTCACGAAGTCGTTATGTAAGGTTCCCCACTTGGGTTCATTAGTAGCCAAGGTCTTTGTTTCAGGCGTCATTCACTCTACTGACACTCTTTTTATTAAATATTTGCCGCCATATTTTCCTGTCCTGGCATACTTCTCTAGCTTCTTTTATGTCCATGCATTTTTTCATGCAGACTCTCGTGTTTCTGTGACTTCTTATGTC
>NC_046665.1:68011492-68019405 GCF_010883055.1 Belonocnema kinseyi
TGGTATGTACTCGCCACCGTGTTTAAGCATTTCAGCGTTAATACCGTCTACCCCGGCAGCCTTACCGTTTTTTAAGTTCTTAATTATATCCCTAACCTCAGTGAATTGTCTAATAAAATAGTCTCTGAAAGCCTCTAGTATTCCGTCTGCATCATATACCATTTCCCCCCTACTATTTCTCATGTTGACAATGGTTTTACAAATCTATGAAAGTGGAATAATTTTGAAAATTATTGAAATTTAAGAATGTTTGGTAATCTACGGAAATTTGCCAAGGGGAAAAAGGCTGCGATTCACACGAGTCGAGAAACTGAGCGATGTCTCCTTGGCACACTTTGTATTTTTCACAACCCTCCTGAAAATTTAACTTCTCAGTTGGATAGCGGTGGTGCCTACAAACCTCAAGAAGCAATGAGTTACTATAATTTCTAAAGTCTCTGTAAATTTACTATATTTTTTGGAATTTATACAAATTAATTGAACATATGGACATATATGATAATTTACCGAAATTTCTGGTAATTAAACGGTAACTTTGAAAGAAAATTCTGCTGGTCGAAAAATGTGTAATAATTCGGGCTGCGGAATTTAAAGACGTCGCCATTTGGACAATCTCACGAAAAAACTCAAATTTGTTCCCTTTCCTAGACATAAAAAGTGATGAAATAGCAGGAAGAAAGTAAAGAGGCCTGTAATTGGTAATTGTTGAAGAGCTGTAGAGGCCTCGAAACTTGAACTTTTAAACGGGGCATTGTAGACATTGGAATTGTAAAATTTTAGAATGAAATTCATCAAATTCGAAAGTAAAATTGTTAATATTGACAACAAGAAAGTATAATTGCATATTAAAGTTGCATCTGGGTCGCGCGATCTTGACCATCGGAGTTGGGACAAATGGGAGCAAAGGGTTTTGAAGAGATGACAAATCGGCTTCCGTCCCTGTCCGCATACACAGTGTCCTACACCAATAGGGTTCTATAGAGAAGTCTCAGCGTGGTAACGCAATAACGTTCGATTATTGGTAGTCACGGTTGCGGTGCAGGTCGCTCGTATATCAAAGCTTGCGTATTCTCGCTTTTCCTCGTTTACCCGTTCCAGATTGCACATCTACGTTCCTCGCGTAGAAAGCAGCTCCTAGCGTTTCTTCTTCCTTTGTCGTATGTAGGACTGTAGCTTGTAGGTGTGATGTTTCTACGAATAAGCCGCACATCCATCTATACCGAGAGACTCACGCTTTTTCTTTCCAGTCGCAACCCTTCCTTGCATGCTGTGCCACCCTTCACCAACCCCCAACCTCCTCTGAGCGACTCCAATCGGAGAACATGCCGAGAGATTGATGACAGTAGAGATTCTAGCCAGTAGCAAGAACTTTGTGCTGCAGCATTTCTAAAAACGGAGGAATGAAAAAAGTTATCTTCCAGTTGCTAATTATTGCAAGAGGGAAAGTGTTCAGTCGTTTTCTGTAAGAGAATTTAGAGTACTAATCGAATATCAAAGATAATTATTTATAGCAAATGCTTCAGAAGACTCTAGAATTTTTTTCCAAATTCTAGAAAATACTAGAGATTTCTAGAAAATTACAAAATATTTCCCGAATAAAATAGAAATTGCAATATCTAGAACATTATAGAAGCTTGTAAAACTTTGAAGCAGATTCCAAAATGATCTATATTAATCCAGAGATTCTAATAAGATTACTAAGACTACGCTGTTCCTAGAATTTTAAGTCCTCGGTATTTTAGTAATACGGGGACCGCGGGACCGAGATATCTAGCAGTGCAGTTAATTGAATCCTATTAAGGCAAATAGCATATCGCTGAAGCCCCCAAAAATCTTAGATTTCGAATATAATATTTCTTAAAGACGAATTGCAGAGTAAGCAAAATGAATATCTCGAAATTTATTTATCATTACGTACAAAGGACTGGCCATGTACCTTCAATTTATTTCAATATTATCTACAGAAAATTAGGAGGAACACCCCATTAGTCGGATAGGTATTTCTATCAAGATATACGTGCTTATCAACTTGTTCTATTCTCTCATCATTTAAAACAAAGTTGCATATTGTTTTCTCACTATTTTCTTCAAACGCCATATTTTATTTATTTACGTTAATTTTAAGGCCCATGCTAACTCACGTACCCTTACTGTTTCGAGATCCACACCTTCTTCGTTGAAGAGGGCCATTCTTAGACACTTGGCCATGAATATTATAAATAGCCATGATGACATAACGCAACCTTGTCTAACACATTGCATGATATTAAACCAGTCATCCACTTTTCCATTAACACTTACATTAACTTTGCTACCAGTATATTATATTGCTTGTAGGAGCCATCCATTGACTGTGTACTCTTTCAGAACTTCCCAAAGTTTACTTCTATACACCTTGTCAAATTCTTTTCTTAGGTCAACAAATGCACAGAAACTTTATTTCTTACTCTCAAACTTTTTTCTTTGGTCTGTCTTAAGCGAAATATTTGTTCCGTACACGATCTTCCTAGCATAAATCCACTTTGGAATTGCCATATTTTTCCTTCTGTTATTTTTATTACACCACGTATTATTAGTTCGCATAGTCTATGAGGTATGTACACGCCCCCGTAATTAAGAATTTCAGCGTTAAAATTATCTAGAATACACCAAAGCATGCAAGAATATTCTAAAACATGACAAGACCATCCAAATCTAAACTACTCTACGTAAATGTAGAAATTTCTAAAAAAAATTTAAAAAAATGCTCAAGTATCACAAAATGTCCGCGAGATTCCGGATCATCTTGGAACGCTACATAATATTTTATAAAATATAGTCAAGCATTTCCGAAAATTCAAGAATGCTTTAAAACTTTCAAGATTATTCTGAATCGCATTTTGTAAGGTTCACTGAAAGTGATCATATAACTCTCTAGTTTTGATTAATATAAGTTTCTCTCGCATGAAAAGCAGATCTAAACGAAAAACAATTGTTCGCAAAAAAAGTCACAAGCTTTTTCGAACTTTTTGACGATCAATTAAAAATTTTTATGAACAGTTCTTAAAATTTTCATAACTGAACATGAAAAGAAAACATTTGATTTGTGAGATTTAATTTATATAATTTTTCAATTCGCGACTCTGAGGACCCAAATCCTGGAATACTGTTATTACTAACCAGCTTCTAAACATAAACCGAGAGTGCGTGAACACACGCACCCCTCAAGCCCCAATAATGCAGGTGACGCTTTCCGAAAAAAGAAAATTAAGTGGCAAAAAATCGATTCTACGATTCTTTACAGCGCTTCATAGTTCTTGAGACGATTTTTCGAATGTCTTAAACCAAAAAATTGTATTAATTTTAGTTCGTCTGAAATTAATTTTTTAACTTGAGGCTTTCCAAGACGCCCTCCACTCTGCTCTCGCTTCTTTCCCTTTTCCTTGAAATCTTACTTTTGCCACTTAGGACCCTTTCTTCGGAGCGCGTCACGTAGGTTTTATCAAATAGCCACTCATCAAATGAACTTGACCACGCAAACACGCTCTGCGCATTGATGCGCGCTACGTGCAAACGATCCTGCTACCCAGTTCCGGGATTTGTTTGGGCCAGGTTGTGAGTTCTTTGAGAAAAATTGAATTTTTTAGAATACTTACGATATCTCATCAATATCCGATGAATTTTTCTTGTATTCGAGACCTAGCTACTAGTTTGTACTTTATTACGGACAAATTTCTTCCGTGTGAGAAAATCTTATAGACAAAACTCCTCTTCTAGAAAATATTGCTTCTTCAGAGAATTAGGTACCCATATTGCAAAATGTAAGATTACTTCGCGCGAAAAGTGCAGAAAATCCTAAAAGTGTATCTGAATGCGACTTTTTCTAGTATTGCAATAGAAGATAGGCACGTTTATTTTTCAAGCTGAACTTCGGAAGATTTCAGTCGCAGTCGAGAGTCGCAGCCGAAAGAAGGTCTCGATAGGGAATGCTTTTCAGCGCTTCGAATATTGGAATTGTAACGATCTTTTCGCATGGCGAACACAAAGGTTCATTCGAGTGTTTGTGAGTCAGACCGCTCGCGGCGTGGCATCACATCGGTTCGTTCAGCTATCTGTCGCAGCCCGACAGGCGTCAATACAGAGATAGATGAGGAATAACGCTCGCACAGCATGACCATTTGAAGTAGATCTCAACACAAGCAATTGCAACAACTGCAATAATTCTTATATTAATTAGAAACAAAGAGAAATCAAATGTATTAGACTGAAAATCAGAAATAAATACAAATTTGTAAATTGATTACAAAATTTGAACTGAAAGCAAATTATGAACAAATTTTCTAGTTTTTCCGAAAAACCTGTTTTTTAAACCCAATTTTTACATTTTCTTCAAAGAAGGTATTAGATTTGTGTAAAATTGGACCTCCCAACCCATCCGTTTTGGTCAAATTTCATATAGATCAAGAATCATGTTTCCGTGTCAAAAATGGACGAGAATTCTTCATTTGCACACTTAAATTAATTATAAAAAAATAAATTTAAATTTCTAACCATTTTCTGGGACTTATCAAGTATGATAAACGTCTTAGATACATATTAAACAGTGAAGAACCTTTTTCTACGAAAATGTCATGCATTTGAAGATGTTCAAAAAATAGAAAAAAAATATTTTTCTGATAGATTAAGAAATTTTGTTCGAAAATATATTTCGAAACTAATCTCATGAAATTTATTAATCAGAACACAATTCAAAAAGTTAGATCATTTTCAAATGTATGCAATTTTTGTTTTTAAGAGATACATAATGCGTTATTTTTAATAGATTTGAACCAGATTTGCAAATTATCTTGATGAATTTTTTCAATTGGACACAAATTACAAATGTTCTAGATTAATTAATCAAAGTTAGAACAGAAGTGTGAGCGAACGAAATCAAAGACTACGGATTAATATCTCTATTTAGTAAATTTGAAAAATGCTTTTTGTTATTAACATTATTTTGGAACAAATACGCAATTCTTATATGCTGTTTAATTTTGTCTACACCGTTTTATTTTTTAAAGATAATTGACACTATAATTTAATTAGCGCGCAATGAGAATGTGTCCGCTCAGCGGACATATTTTTTCAAATCATTTGCCAACAGAAATTCGTATGAATTGCAGCTAAAAAAACATCGTCGTAGAGCATTCAAACAATTTTCAAAAATACGCGTTTCCTTAATATTCGAAGCGGATTTCAAATAATATAGATTTCTTGTCATGTTAGCAATGTAAAAGGTAACCGAGATTTATGCACTTCCTATGGCCAATTTATTAATTAATAGCACGTTAAATTAATTCAGTTTATCAAAAGCGCTTGTCCCATTATTCGTAAATGAACGCCCCAGAAGCACACTCGCTTGGAATAATACAAAAACGAACACAAATGTCGCTCTAGTGGTCACAAAGTAGATTTTAAATATAGAATGAAATTGAAATACAAAAAAGGTACGAAAAAGACTTCCTGCATTTTATATCGCCAAATATTTATAATAGTGAGAATCATAATTCTAAATAATATTTTACCTCACCGTAATTCCTACTTGAAAGGATAATTTTTAAGGATTTGATACGCAATATTGAAATAATACGAGCTTTAGAAAAACTAAAATTTTCATTCTGTGTTTTATAGATTGACGTAAAAGCTTGCACTTTCTGTTTTCTCTCTTCTGATGCACCAAATTTTTAGTGAAATTTCCCATAAAGTGCATAATCACCCTTGTAGCTACGGACAATTTTCGGATAACTATTTTGATCTCTCATAAAAGATTAAGGTATTATTTTTTTATTCACAGAAATCTGACTCACACTTTTATCTATTTTTTACAAAAACGTTTGCATTTTTCTAAAATAGTACAACAATAATTTGAAATTTTCTCTCATTTATTGTTTAATCAAATTTCAGAACGAAGTCATATAAAAGGAAATGCACTATATTAAAGGAAGTGTTAATTGATGCAAGCTTCCAATAATGCTAAATATTAATCGATTTCAATTATTTCAATGAATTACCCTAATTGTTTATTAATTTTAACATTTAACAGTTGATATTTTTTAATTATTAGAATCGTATAGAAGAAGTTTGTTCTAATTCACATTAAACGTATAACATTTTAAATAATTTTTGTATTCAAAATTGTATTTTTCTGAACAAAAATAGCGAGGGGGTTGTTCTGTCACAACCTACCTCGTTTCCAACTAAAAAAAAATAACAAGAATTTCTATTTTTGGCAATTTGATAACCATTTTTCCGAACTGACCTTGAAAATGTAATTGAGAAATATTTTCAGGTTCAGATTCGTAATCAAGACCTCTAAATAATTATCATACATCGCTTTAACAGAAAGACAATTAAATTAGTTATGAATGTGATTTTTAATATTAATTTTTTTAAATCTTTTGGGGGAAAACATGACTCGTAAACACGTTATATTATTAGAAGTGTCGGAGCCTATCTAAAAGTTTCACTATATTGCTTATATCGCTTATTATTTTAATTGAATTAAAATGTCACACAATCACGTTCTTTTATTATATAATGTAATAGACCAGGAGATGGTGACAGAAAAACAGGAACGATTAGTTCGTGTATGCCAATTAAAGTACTAAATATTAGAAATATTTGACGAGTTATCTTTCATATGAAAAGTGGGTTTTAAATTAAAACTTACCTTAGACTTTGGAGGTTTTGTTCCTTTTTAAAGATGAATATGTTTCAGGAAGAAAATTGAAACCCTCTAGAATTTGCAGTATTTTTCATTTCTCCATTTAAGCACTCAAAAACTTTCTCGTTGGTCCCGAGTCGTTTTCTACTTGAATAGAAATTTAAAAAATACTTCGAAATTGTTCTATTTTGAGATTTCAGGTTGGGTTAAGCGAGATATTATCTAATTTAAAATTGGCCAAATATTTCAAAACTAAAATTAAATGAAAAACTGATTTACAAAAACTCTAAATCCTGGATTTTATCATTTTTCTCTCTAGAAGATATTCACATCCGAAAATGAATGAAACGCCAAAAATAATAAATTAATATTTTAGCATTCAAAACAAAGAAAATGACTCATAACCTAAAAATTCGGATAGAAAATTATTCTGAGGAGCTAAGTTTTAATTCGAAAATTTAAATACATGTAATATATGTTTTACAATGAATAATACATATCAGATTTACTTTTGCTCACGTTACATTCAAGTTTAAAGACAGATGAATACGTCTCATTAAATTTAATTCTATTTTTAAAGTTATTATTTCAAAATAAAAAAAAATAAATAAAAAAATTTATGTGAAAAATGAGCTTCAAAAACATTGATAAATATTATAGTTTATTACATATCAAAATTTTTTTAAAATATGACCGCCAACGACTTCGGCGAAATAAAATGGAATGGCCCATTAATTTTGTTTAAAAATTTTGCTAAAAAATGCAAGCGTACTAAAACATGTTTCACATTTTTCGGTTTTATTCAAAATTTTCAGAAATCCTTTTATTACTTTTATGTTATGTGTACCTATAAACTTTCGATACACGAGATTTCGAAAAAATAAATGATTTACGATTTTGTTTTTAAAAATTCCGAATCTCTGCTGAAGTCGTGATTTTAATAACTTAAAAAAATTTTCGCTGCCTCATTTTTGTCATTTTTTCTGATGTAGTGTCAGAAACAATAGAAGTATATACATAAGTGACACTGACGTTTCGGTCGACTTTTTCATTACCAAGTTTACGAGAATGACCCTAAGCGGCAATGTTACTTATGCATCTTTTTAGTTTGTACGGCAGTATACCTCTAAAAGATATAGGTATACTAAAAAATGTTTCTGAATTAAACATTTTCAGTAATATGTGTAATATAATATAATGTAATGTGTAATATAATATGTGCAAAACA
>NC_046665.1:68019431-68029975 GCF_010883055.1 Belonocnema kinseyi
CCCCCCCCCCCCCCCAATTTTCCATTTCTGGAGAAAGAAAATCCGTAATTTTTTTCGAAATTCGAATATTAACACGTGCCACCGAGCACTTCAAAATCCTATTTAATTAACATGGGGTAATTTTGAATTTTCAAAAAATTATACTCATATTTCAGGGTTTCATCAAAACGTGCCAAACTTTTTAGGGATTGGAGAGGATAATCTACGAAATAAAACCATATTAATAGCCTTTATTTCCAACCCACCCTCACTATCCCCGCAGCGCCCCAAATATGACCCAAAAATAAAAAAACTACATTTTAACGTATTATTGTTACTTTTGAGCAATTTCCGTCGTCTTTTTTAAACAAATAATTACTAATAGATAATTTGAATATTTCGCATGACTTTTTAGACATTTTTTAATTGATTAAATAAATGTGAATTATTTTAAAAATTATTTATTACTAAAAAATGTGAAAAAGAATCGTATTTTCTAATTGAAATTTAATTGTTTGTCATTTTTTGTAGTACTCATTTATCTAAAAATAATGTGTAATTATTTAAACAATTATTTATTGTTTATTTTTCAAATTTATATAAATTGAGCCAGCCATATTAACTTTCTTTTTAAATTAGTATCCTATGCTACGTTTTGTTGAATAATTACATAATTTTGATACATTTCTTTTAATATTTAATGAATTTCTATTTGTTTAAGAAATCTGTATGTGCTAAAGCAGTTTTTTTCGATAACTAAAAAAATAAAATAAAATAGAACACATACAAATATGTTTCTGACTGTGTAGAGCATAGAAAGAATACATTGAGCACTTTTCAATTGTTTAAACAAATATAATTTGTTTCAAATAATTGATTTTCCAAAAATACTTTTAAAATCGTAATTAATTTTATGTTTTCCATTTTTTTTTTATTTTATTAGTTATCGAAAAATAACTGTTTGAGCAAATAAAAATTGTTCAAGCAAATCGAAATTTGTTAGGATGGGGTACCTATTTGAAAAAAGTTGACATCTCTTGAAAATTTTTTAGAAATTTGGAAAATAAACAATAAATAATTGTTTGAATAATTAGATAATGTTTAAAAAGAATTTCACTACTCCAAACAATGCAAAATATTGCATTTCTATCAGAAAATACTATTATTTTGTAAATTTTTGGGAATAAGTAATTGTTTAAATCATTTACATTCGTTCAAGCAATGGAAAATTGTTTTAAATGTCATGGTAAATATTCAAATTGTTCACTAGCAATTATTAGTATAAAAACATGACAAAAATTGCTAAAAAGTAACACTAAGACGTAAAAATGTAGTTATTTGATTTTGGGGGAATATTTGGGGCTCTGCGGGGAGGGTGAAGGTGGGTTGGAAATAATTTTTATTAGTATGGTTTTGTTTCGAAGACACTCGAAGACGCATTAAATGGGATTTTGAAGTGACCTGTGGCACGTATTAATATTCGAATTTAGAAAAAATTTACGGATTTTCCTTCTCAGGAAATGAAACCTTTGGTGGAGGGGGGGGGTGTCTTGCCCTCTAGAGTGTAAACAAATTTTGCAATGCATTTTTGGACTACCCTAATATACATATAAGATTGTGATTCAAAAGTTTTAAGAAAACACATATTTTATGAACCTATTTTTATAAATTTCAAATCTCTACCAAATTCTTGAATTATATATAATTTTAAAAAATTCCGCGTACAATTTTTGAGAATTTTTCTTCTCTTGTTTGAAGAAGACAATAAGACTATATATAAAAACAATATAGACAATTCCATTGGCAAGGGGGGGGGGTGATGAGGCGCGTTTGATCATGCTGCATATCCCCTCTCTCCAAAAAAATTTTCTGGCTACGGCCTTGAATATAGGCTTACTAAAAAAATGTCTTTCCAATCTCTTTTAGAGTATATGAGCAAATAAGTAATATATACCTTTCTGCAGATTTATATATTTTTGTAATACACTAAATTTTATTGGAAAGATGCACAAAACTCTGACATATATATTAACAAAATTATCAGAATCGTGAATTTGGTAATGATTATAATTTTTTTCTTTAATTAATATTTTTGTTAAAAAGTAACCATTTTTTGTGTTAATTGTTAGATGTTTAGAAATACATTTAAAGAGAAGAAAAATACGAAACAATTGGTGTAGAGGAGACACTGTTTGATAAGAACGAGAGAAAATTGTTGAGATAGTTTAGACATGTTTAGAGAATGAAACAAGAACAATTCTCGAAATAAATACATTAAAGGTGATGTAAATGATGAGTATACCCAGAGGCCGACCAAGGGAAGTATGAAGAGAATGTGTGAATGAGACCCTAAAGGAAAAGGTATAAAAAACCAAAACAATGCTAGAATTTCAAATTGTTAATAAGAAATGCATGATGAATAGTGCTACTGGAGTGAGAGAAGCCTGAAACGAAAGACCTTGTATACTAATTCACCAGAGTGGAGAGCTTGACTAAAATATTTATTGTTAATATTTATTGACTGTTTTTAAAGTGCAAAAAATATAATTATCTCTTACTGTCCTAAATATCGTTTAAACGGATAAACATTATTATATCACATTTTATCCCTCAACTCCTCTATTCTCGCTATCTAAAATAAAAATTTTGATTGATCTGCTCACTTTCAGAAAAGTTTATAATAAATCGAGGTCTAATCGATTTTTTTAGAAATATAACTAAAAAATGTTGATGCTAGGTGAATTCTCGTAAAATAATCAATTTAAAAAAATTAAGCTGTAAATTAACTAATGTAAGAATAAATCCATTACATACTCACCATTTACATCATCCTTGATATATTTTTTTCGACAATCGTTCTTGATTCATTCTCTAAACATGACAAAACCATCTCAACAATTTTGTTTCGCTCTTATCAAACTGTCTCTCTTCTACACCAATTTATTCGAATTTTTATTGTTTTTGCCAATGTATTTCTAAACATGTAATATAATGCACCAAAAATTGTTAATTTTCATGAAAAATATGAATTTCAAAAAATTCTAACCTTTACCAAAATCATAATTCAGATAATTTTGTTAATGAATATATATCAGAGTTTCGTGCGTCTTTCCAATAAAATTTAGCTTATTACAAATAACTCTGTAGAAAGGCATATGGGGCATTCCATACAATATTTTCCACCAAAATTTTTTTTTCACAATTTTTTTTCAATTTTTTTTTCATTCATATGAAAGATAAAATGTGGACCTTTTTCTCGAATTTCGAATAAAGTATACTAAAATCTACTTTATTATTCATTTAATAATATAAATAAAATATTTGTAAACAAATTGATTTTTTTCAATTTGGATCTGTTAAAAAAAATTTAAGAGTGAATTAAGCGTTTTTCTTGATCTGGTAAAAATTTGGGAGTGGGCAGTCAGACACTTTCGATGCAATGAATTTTTGAAAAGTGGTTCGCGCGCGCAAAGTGTACCGTAGCGCGATTCGCTCGGACTGAGACTCGACTGCCTGCGCGATAAGTAAAACACAACCATCCAATTGCAAAATCATATATTTTTATGTTTTTAATTTAATGTATTTAAAATATATTGCTATTAAAAAATTCATTGCTCCAAAAGTATTTCACTATCCACTCCCAAACTTTTACCAGATCAAGAAAAACGTTTAGTTCACTCTAAAAAATAAAAAAAATAAAATAAAATGAAAAAACAGGTCCAAATTGAAAAAAAATCTATTTGTTTATAAATATTTTATTTATATTATAAAATAAATAATTGAAGTGGAGTTTAGTATACTTTATTCGAAAGTTGTGAAAAAGGCCTAGATAGTATCTTCCTTATCTGAGTGTCATATTGAAATAAAAAAATAGGTAATGAATATTTTTGAGTGTTAAACAAACAAAAAAAATATTTTATGTGAAAAAAAATTTGGTGGCAAATATTTTGTGGAGTCTCCCATATATATCTAAACAATATAGACAATGCCGTAGCCATGGGGGGTGGTTCTGTATCACAACCTTATATGTATATTAGGTTGGTCCAAAAATGCATTGCAAACATTTTTTGCACTCTAGAGGGCAAGACACTCCACCCTCCCTCACAAAGTTTTCATTTCCGGAGAAAGAAAATCCATAATTTTTTTTCGACATTCGAATATGTGACCGGTGCACCGGTCACTTTGTAAAGTTCTTCGCCTGGGGTGCTTGTAAGAAAGATTGATCAACGATCTTCGTCGCAACAGTGTTGCGGAACGACAGAGTTATTTATATAAAGAACATGGGAATTCTGGAATAATCTGAAAGACGCTACACCCCCATTCACCACACCCCTTATATTGCCTCGTATACTTCCCTTAATTTATTAATTAATACAAAATTTATAATAATTATTATTATTATTATTTTACCTTACGAATCTATAAGAAGAAAACTATTCTGAAAAGTCGAATTTGTCGGTACGTGTAGAAAAGGCCTTTAGTTTATTTCTAACATGTCAAATAATCCTTAACTTAAAGAAATTGGATTAGTTAATTTCGTCTAAGTAAACTTTACTGTCCCAAGAATCTGTAGCTAAACCTTGTTCCTAAGAGATTAGATGAGTCCCATAAGAATTTCATCGTCCTAACGGCTTGAGCACTTAAACCCTCTTCATTGATCGAGTGGGTGCTCAAGATTTATCTTTACATACAAGTGTGAAGTTAC
Source organism: Belonocnema kinseyi (assembly GCF_010883055.1). Classification (NCBI taxonomy): domain Eukaryota; kingdom Metazoa; phylum Arthropoda; class Insecta; order Hymenoptera; family Cynipidae; genus Belonocnema; species Belonocnema kinseyi. The sequence goes on from NC_046665.1 coordinate 68,024,116, forward strand.
TCAGTCAAGTACTATTTTCGATGCTACTTTAAAGAAGTTGGTTGAGAAAATAAAAAATGTTAATTTTCGTTTAGAAAAATTTTAATTCTAATTTCGACTTCTAGGTTATATAATTTCTATATTAGTTTGGATAAACTAATAAATAAATTTTTCCCTGAAAATAGCTATTGAACTGGCAATATCTTCCTAAAATGACCTCAAATTAATTTCTCTTCGCTCATTCTGTAAGCTGTTACATAAATAGTTCAAATATCTGTTTACACAAGGCCCCCACACCAAATGTAGAAATCCAAATTTTTGAAAATTTCAAGAATTTCCCTATTGCTTCGAAAATTATGGCAAATTTTTTTGAAGTAAGTTTTTGTTAATTAATAATACTAAAAAATTATAAATTGAAAAAAAATGTTTTTGCTAAATTTAGAATTTTTCTGAAATGGCCAAAAACATTTTTATTATTGAGTCCTATGCACACATTTTTGGAATTAGTGAAATATGTCGAACCTGAAATTTCTTCAGCTTTAATGAAAGAAACATACTGTAATTTTTTCTTTTTTGAACAAAATATTATTAGTGATGTTTCTTGCGTTTAAAAATCGTCAATTTTACGGTTATTTTTAAGCGATTTTGACAACTTGCTTACACCAACTTTTCAGACGCAAAAAATGATGGTGCTATTACGGCCAAACCCTATTTTTGTAGGAATAAGCTGATGGAATCATTTTATTTACATACCCCCTATGGGAAGGGGGGTATTTAATGCATGGGGCAAATTTGTCTATGCTATCCTAGACCAGTTCTGAACCCTGGAAACAGCCCTAAAACTTTTGTTCGAAAAAACAAAATAACAGTATGTTTCTTTCCTTCAAGCTGATGAAATTTCAGGTTCGAGATATTCAACTTTTTCATAAATGTATGCATAGGACTTCATCCAAAAACACATGTTTTTTCGCCACTTTCGAACAATTTTTAATTGAGCAACAAAATTTTTTTTTTTTATTTACTAGAATATACTGTACATCAAACAAATGTGCCATAATTTTCGAAGCAATAGGGAATTTTTTTGGAATTTTAAAATCAAAAAAGGGAACAAAAGATATTAACTGATTTCAAAATTTATTTATTTTTTTTTACTTTTTGGATGCTAAACCACAAATATTTTTCACTCAGCTCAAACGATCCGATTAATTTGATCATTTTCCTATTCTGTACTGATAAACTTGACAGATTCACAATTTTGTGTGTAAAGGATGTTTCAAGACTGTTTTAACATCCTTTAAATGTTCAAGGAAGGAAACCGACATTTCCAAAAAAATCCAAAACCACGGAATATTTTTTGATTAAACTATTGGAATAAAAAAATCACTTTGAAATAAGTTCATGAAGCACTCCACATCATAAAAGAGTTAAAATTTATTTGATCGGTTATTTTGAAAGCCCTTAAATATTAAAGCAAGGAAATCACATTTTCTAACAAACAAAAACGACGGATAATTTTTTTATTATGCTAATATTAGTATTGGAATTTAGTTCACTGTGCACGCGGAAAAATATCGTAGAAAGCGAAGTCGTTAAATACATTTTAAGGGTTGTTTTAACATTCTTTTAAAATTTAAGTAAGGAAATTGATATTTCCTGACGAAAAAAGTCACGGGAGATGTTTTTAGAGTACTATTGGCATTGTAAATCAATTAACAATAAACGTAGAAAACGTATCATATCATAGAAATTAGTTGAAGTTATTTTAAGGATTGTTTTAGCATCTCTTGAAGATTCATGCAAGGACATTGAGATCTCCTAACAATCAAAAGCACGAGAAATTTTTTTCTCATACTGCTGATGGGATCAGAAATCAATATAGAATAAATGCAAGAAACATCCTCTAGCAGGAAAAGTCGTTAGATTTATTGTAAGGGTAGTTTTAACAACCCTTAAATATTCGAGCAAGAAAATTAACATTTCCTGTCAACCCAAACAACGGAAGATTCTGTGATTGTACATCACTTGGAGATTCGAGGAAGCAAACCGACATTTCCTAAAACAATGGCAACAAATTACACGAAAAGTCGGGATATTGTATTAAATTGAGAAGGGATGGGAACGGGGGTGTGTGAAATTCGTGCAAACTTGCGTTTCGTAATACTTAAATGGTTTATAATTAGATAAATTCGATAAATTGATTATTAGGATGTTGCCATTTTATTATATAAATGTTTAGGGAATGTTACAACAGCTCCCAAGCATGCTTTATATACAAAATTAAGAACAATAATTTAAGTTTTTAATAATTTAAATTATAAAATTTTAAGAACAATATAACATTTCCATAATAGAAATTCAGATATAAAGCCGTTTTTTGTCAAAGACATGAATTTACTTCAAAGTAATCAAATTCTTTTACCCAACAATACTAACATTCTATACCTTCAACAACAAAATTTTTTTTTTAAATAAGTCATCAAATTTTCGTTTAAAAACAGGTGAATTCTGAACAAAAAATGCAGCAGTTTATATTTTAAAAAATGTATGTACTCAAAAACAGTTGAATCAAACCTAAAAAGATGACTTCTCAACAAAATAGTTGAATTTTTAACCAAAAAGTTGCAATTTTAATCTGAAAATATGAATTTTCTACCAAAAATGCCAATTTTTAACCGAAAGTATTAATTTTTTTTCAAAAAATAGTAATTTTGACAAAACTGGAATTCCTGCGAAGAGAAGAATTTCCAAACATCTATCAAACTGATTTGGATTACAGTGAAACTCTTTTATAGCACCGATTTTGGGGCTGACGGTGGGTGGGAACTAACTTATTATAGCCCGCGCAGCTTCTGCTTACCTACCTGCGGCACAGCGTCAATCCTCGGGAGGACTATATAGAAGGGAGGGTAAATGAAGGGATTCACTGCATTTCTAAAATTTTTTTAAATCTTTTCAAATAAACAATTGCCTTATATACTTTAAAATTTGTTGGGTACTTTTCTCAAATTTTAACAGTTTTTGACATTATTTTTTAAAATAACGAATTCTTAGTAATTTTCCCAAGAATGTTCCCATGAACTTTTTGTTCAAAATCTTCAACAATCTACTTTTTTGAGAACATAATTATTTCCCATTATTTTTAAATCATTAAAGATTAAAACTTTATCTCTTATCAATAATTTTTAGAAACATTTAGTAATAAATTTGATCGTCAAATAAAATTTCACACAATTGGAAAATTTTTTAAAAACTTGATCGTTCAGGAAATTCGTTGTCTTTATTACTAGATAAACGAATTGAAAACAACTAAGAAGTCATATTCACGCAGTGTTGTAACGAATAAGATTTTCAAAAATCATGTATGCGAGGTCGTACGACTGGCACTTTTTAAGAAACGAATGAGCATTAAAATTGTTTTGTCATCTTATCAAGATTATTAATAAATATCATATTTGCCAAAAAATCAATGTGTAAAGTTTATTTTTTATTTCTATTGCAGAATATCTACAAGTATTAATCGATTTAAGAAAATGTCAAAGGTTTTTCAGTAATTTAAAAAGAATTTTAAGCGTTTTCAATGGGTTTTAAAATACATTTTAGAGCATATTACAAAACTTTTTAAATTATCAAGGAATTTTAATAAATTTTGAGGAATCGTATCATGCAAAATATTTTTAATGATTTTAAGAATTTTAGATTTATTTAAACAAAATTAATTAATTAACTTCACAGGTTATAGGTGATTTAAAAGGATTTTAAGAGATTTAATGTGTCGTGTAGAGACAGTTACGTATTTTAAAATATTTTCGCAGAATATCTACTACTATACTCTGCAAAAATCATGTGAAACAGACAAATCTCAGACTTTTCGATAACGTGAGAAATTCGAAAATTTAGTTATTGGGAAGTTGGTTGCTTGCTTTAATCTTTAAGGGATGTTAAAGCAACCTTTAAAAAAAATTAGCGACTTTATCTACAAGAATATGTTTTCCACATTTATTATTTAATTGATACATATTGATAACCGATTTTTTAGCGATCAAAATAGGGGGGGGGGCTGGTGTAATTTTTCTAAACTAATTATATTTTTTCAAATTCATCATACCTATCTTTCATAACTTCAAATCCGCTCAAATGCGCCACCACTAAAAAATTTTGCGTCAGCAAATGAACAAAGATATCATATTTTGGAGGGGGACAGTGTAACGCAGGTGTTCAATCCTCAATAATAATATGCAATATAAAGTTGAGGACATTGATTAATTCCTCTTTAAATGCGCTCATATGCGCCATAATTTTTTTTTTGAAAATTTTGAAAATTGCTCAAGATATGGAACTAACAAAATTTTACGAAGTGATGACCAACTAAATAAAAAGTTTTCAATCCGTATTGATGGAGTAACTATTCTATGGGTTTTTAAATGCGCTCATATGCGCCACTTTCGAAATGAACAAAAAACCATAATCAACCCTGTCATTGCCACTTGTAACCGATCCACTATCCAGTGATATCTCCAAATAACCTGAATTGCACTATACTTACTATTTTATGAAGAGCTTTTCGTATAGAATTTTCAATGCGCTCATATGCACCACTTTCGAAATTAACAAAAACCCATAATCAACCCTCCCCCCCCCCTTATTACAACTTGTTACGATCTACTATCCAAAGCTATCTCCAAATAACCTAAATTGGAATATAAAAATTGATAATGGTCTCGTAGGACAGGATTTCAAATGCGGTCATATGCCCCATTTTCAAATTTATTAAAAAACTATAAGCAAACCCTTCATTTCCAATTGTTACCGATTCATCGCCCGTAGATATCTCCAAATAACCTAAATTGCACTCTACAATTTTATGAGGGGTTTTTCGGATAGGATTTCAAATATTTGACTTAGGTGTTTTGTTAATTTTGAAAGTGGCGCATATGAGAGCATTTGAAACCCTATCCGATAAGACCTTTATAAATTTTTGTATTGATTTAGATTATTTGGACATATCATCGGTTGCTGGATCGGCAGCAAGTGGTAATGAGGGGGTTGGTTATGGTTTTTTTTTGTTTAATTATGAAAGTGACGCATGGAAATCCTATCCGAAGAGACCCTTATAAATTTTTATATTGCTATTTAGGTTATTTGGAGGTATTACCGGTTGTTGGATCGGTAACAAATCGTAATGAGGGGGTTGGTTATGGTTTTTTGTTAATTTTGAAGATGGCGCATATGAGCGAATTCGATATCCTATACGAAGAGATCCTTATGAAATTTTATATTGCAATGTAAGTTATTTGAAGATATCATTGTATAGTGGATCGTAACAAGTGGTAATGAGGGGGTTGATTATGGTTTTTTTGGTAATTTCGAAAGTGGCGCATATGAGCGCATTCGAAATCTCATATGAAAGTCACTTCATCAATCCGGATTGCAAAGTTTATATTTTGTGGGTCATCACTTCGTGAAATTTTGTTACCTGCATATCTTGGGCAATTTTCAAAACTTTCAAAAAAAATTATGGCATATATGAGCGCATTTGAAAACAAAAGAATCCATGTCCTCAACTTTATATTGCACATCACTGTTGAGGATTTAACACCTGTGTTACACTGGGCCCTCTCCAAAATATGACATCTTTGTTAATTAGCTAGCGCAAAATTATTTAGTGGTTTTTCCTTTAAGCGCATTTGAAGTTATGAAGGATAGGTTTAATGGATTTTAAAAAATGTTATTACTTTAGAAAAATGACGCCAGCTCCGCCCCCTCCATTTTGATCGCGGATAGCTCGTTTATCAATGTGGCGCAACATTTTTTCTTTATGGCGGATATGAGCGCATTTGAAGATCTTCAAGATCATGTGATTTAAATTATAATTTTTTTTTAA
>NC_046665.1:68029985-68033882 GCF_010883055.1 Belonocnema kinseyi
AACACTATATATAACTCCTACAGTTTTGTGGCGCATTTTTTACCATAATAGTGTAATAAAAGAATCTCCCGTGATATTGCTGGTTAGTAAACTTTGATCTCCTTGCCTGAAACTTTAAGGGATTAACTTTGAAGTGATTTCTAAACCCAACAGTATTATAAAAAAAATCCCGTTAATTTGTTTATTAGGAAATTTTGATGTCCTTGCTTGAATATGTAAGGAATCTTAAAACAACCCTGCGACTAAATCAACAATATTCCAAGCTAGGGGGTGCTTCCTAGATTAATTTTAACGTCATTCCCGACCCCAGTAAAAGAATAAAAAATTTGTCCGTGATTTTGGTTTTTAGGAAATGTCAATCTTCAAAAATAATTTTAGACGAAAAAAATCTCAATGACAAATTTTTTGCTAATATACATGTAAAAATAAGGATTGTGGCAATTTCTTGAGTGAAAACGGTCCATTTTTCTGATAACTTCCTTTTGAATCATTGATCAGCACTTTAAAAATTACAAAAAAGATATAATGAGATAATAATGCAATAAATGACAAAAAATATATAATGCTTTTATTTTATGCTTACCACATTTAAAACGCAGTAAAAAGTAAAAAATTATTTTTTATCAGATATGAACTCATGAAAATAACTTTTCTAAATGAATAAAATGTATTCAATCCAGAAATAATAACAACTTACAGTGATATAAAAGCACGGGGCACAACAATAATGCATTGCCAAATGTGCCACACGCTTTTATATCCCTGTCAGTTGTTATTATTTTTAGATTGAATACATTTTATTAATTTAGAAAAATATTTTTTCATGAGTTCATGCCTGATAAAAATTATTTTTTAATTTTTAGTACGTTTTAAATGCGGTAAGAATTAAGTAAACGAAGTGTATACACTGTCGGCACTGGTAAAAAGAAAATTGTCGGTACCAATAGAAAAATTGTCGGTACCGTTAAAAAAAATATTACCGCTACCGACCATTTTTTCCTTAAAGCATTTTTCTAGCAAGGCTATTTTCATGCTATTTTAGGGATTCGTGGAATTTAAGAAATTCATAGAATCCGCGGAATTCATGGAATTCAAATTTCTCTAACTTTTCTTCAACATCACGTGGGGAGGGGCAGGAGACACCCTTGTGAGTGGTTAAAAAATAATGTTGGTCAAATCCCTACCCCTTTCCAACGTGTCATGGGGGGCGGGAAGACACCCCTTTGACTACTCAGAGAAATAATTTTGGTACAACCCCTATCCCTTTTCAACGTTTCGCGGGGGTGGGCGGAAAGACATCCCTCTGACGGCTCACAAAAATAATTTTGGTCAAACCTCGACCAAATAACATTTTCCAACTATTTTTCTAATATATTCTTCCCGCAGTCTAGGATCTATCCGTAAAATATGCTTTTTAAGAAAACCGGTAAACAAAATTGTCGGTACCGGTAATTTTTTTACCGGTTTCGACCATTTTTGTACCGGTACCGGCTTTTTACACATAAACTTAAGTAAAACAGTTAAAAAAAATTATTTTTTACTTTTTAGTTTTATTTTTGAATAGCTTAGATATGTTTGATTAATTATTTGATGGGAATCGCCGCCAGTTATATTGGGATCTGAAATACTCGAATACGCCACCTTGTGACAGAATCAGAAATCCCTGAGCGTAGGTAAATTTTGACGGGAAATATAGGCGAATATACGAAAATAATTTTTCTAAAGGTTTTACAGTGTTTTTTACAGTGAAACTGGGATAAAAATAAAAAGTGATAAATAAAAAGTTACAAATAAAATAAATCAAACTTTATCAATGGAGTTTTCGCCACGAAAATCAAAGAGCAAAGTGTTTTGTTGTGTGTTTGGTTGCTCTTCTACTGCTCGAGGGCAAGAAACTGTTTGGTTTTTTCTGAAATTTAAATAAACTCCTATTTAAAAAAATACCAAAATTCTTATAGTACATTCACAGCATTTACTGATCGTATGGCTCGAGAAATAAAACAGAATGAAGTAAAAAATACACGAAGTTCAAACGGATTTTCAAGCTTCTTCCAATGTCAATAAAGAAGTTTGAAGAAAAAGTTATAATAATCGTCAAATGTTTATCTTTTTTATTCTTAAATGATTTTTCAGAATTCCGAGTGAAAATAATCAAAGCAGGTTCTAAATAAAAATATTATTTTAGGTACAAATTAATCAACATAACCTCAAATCTGAAAAAAGTTACTGCTGATTTGTCATTTTAAGTTAATATAAATTAAATTTTGTATTGAAATTTCGATAGTTAATATTACATTTCAAATGTATATGAGGGGAAAAAATTGAAGAATTTATTATTTAGACAACAAGCGTTTTTAAATTCTAAGTTTGCAAACAAAATGCAATTATAGGAACTGAAGTTTCATTTTCCACTTCTTTTCCGCAAAATAGACGGTGTTCTGCATGTAAAATTCTTTCTTCTTCTACGAAGTTTTTACATGCTGGTGTAAATTTTGTGAAATCACAAATTTGAGCTATTGTTACTTTCATTTTTAAGATTTAAGACTAATTTTCAATGTTTTCACATGAGTCTTCTGAGACGTTCTACCTAATGTCGCCGGCCATATTGCTTTTGCCGCTAGTGAAGCCCTCAAGATTTCAGATCCCAATACTGATGTATATATGCTGATGTGTATAACTATAACGTAATCTCTTTTGTGCGGACCTTCGTATACCAGCTGTACGCGCTTTTTGTGATAGAGACACGGGCTAGATATAAAAATTTTTATCTCTGAAAACCAATATTCATTTATGCAAAATGCAAAATTTTTTTATAGATTAGTGTATTGTCATGGAAGACGCTTCGATTTGAAAAAATGAAGTTTCTAGCTTATCAAGATGTGCCTTAATTTTCAATCCGCACATTTGATTGCCGACATGTACGAAAGCCAAGTTAAATAAAAGCATTTAAAAATAGTAAAATATGTAAATATAATGATTCATTTTCATTGAAAAGCAATTTTGAAATTTAAAATAATATTTTATTTTGTTATCATAGAATTCAAATTATGCTATCAAAAGTTAAAATATGATATACATACATTTGAATTTAAAGTTGATCTTTAAGATTCAGTTAAATAATTCCATTTCATTATCATTATTTATATTGTAGGATGTAAAACGCATAGAAGAATATAGAAAATCTATCAACTTGTATTTTCAAAATTCCTTATCTCTAATGAAGTGGTTAGTCCATTAACTTTTAAAATTGCTGCCTTGAAGTTCTCTGCATCTCTTTGACATAATTTAGTATACGTAAAGTAAAACTACACAACTCAAAAAAACGTATGCGCACAATAATATATCTTCTTATGTCTTCATTTTAATGTGTCATTAGAAAATTGTAGTGATTACATTATGAGTTTTATTGATTATTACCAAGAAGTTGACAATTTTAGAAAATTAGATTATCGAAAATAGTTTCCGAAACGGGACGAATGACTGTTTTTAATTTAAGTCTAAACCTTGACAGTGTTCAAATATAAAACTCAGAGATCAAGGAATGTATTTGAAATGGGTACATATTTTCAACAGAAGTAGCTCAAGCAAGTTTGATAATTTTTGAAAAAATATATACAAAGCAGGTAAAACATTAAAAATTTGAAAAAAATTAATATTATGACGATTTATTCGACTTTGAATTCAAAAAGCTAAAATAACCTTTCATTTCATAGTATTATAGATTAATATAGAGCATGGCCGGATATTTTATGAAAAATATTATGCAAAAATGCTGATCACTATTTACTGTTATAAAGAATCAACTTTGATAAATTTATTTTTCACCATACCAAAATCATTGTAATTATAAAATTAGTATCTTTAACTGCGTTATTAATCAATTAAATTCACCCTAGT
>NC_046665.1:68033982-68058645 GCF_010883055.1 Belonocnema kinseyi
TCAAAAATATGAAAAAATTTTGAATAACTGATTTAATTACGTTTATAATAATTACAAATCTTTCAAATCACAGGTCTTATTTGAAAGCTTTCAAAAGCGGAAAGTTTTTTTTACAAAATTGCATAATTTACCAGTAATAGTCTTCAAAATTCGAATTCTAAATTCCAAGACTTGAAAATGTGATAATGGCCAACTAAGATGCTCTGAAAATCAATAACTTATCTTGTAAAATTTCGATGAGAAATCATTTAATTTTTAATGTGTAGATTTTGGACTTTTTTAATAAAAACTTCTTTTCATTTTGTGAATGCTTTCATAATTATCAGATGCGAAGCGATTTAAATTTAAAATTCTCAATTTCGAATGGGTAAATCTGTAAAGATTATTTCTTGGTTGACAAAATTCTTACTGTCGGTCATACTCAATCTTTCAAAACGATTGGGGGATCTGAAAAGAGGTATCATGGTGGCAGTTGATGGAAAAAAATTTTCATCTAACCACAGCTATTCAAAAACTATACGTAACACTTTTTTTAGAGCTTTTTAGATTTAGGTATATATTTCTCATTTATTAAGATGTCAATGATAAATTCTTAAATATAAGAGCACCATGGTGAAATGGAAATAGGGACTACGTGAAAGAGAGTCATAACAATATTTGTAAATGCCGTTTCCAAGGTGAAATCTTGAAACAAAATGTGAAAAAAAGTTTTTTTATATAAAATTTGCAGATATTTTAGGTAGAGAGTTATTTTAAAGCTAAATTTCTATAAAATCGGACCAACCTATCACCATTATTTTAAAAACATTTATTTGCGTGGCGCAAAATGTTTAAAGTCTTCGAATTTTCCCAACTTTTTTTTATCGAATTTTTAAAACGTTTATTCTATTAGATTTTATTTATAACTCAATAAACGATTGGAATTTGCAATATTTTTGCATCGGCCTCTAAAAAATTGAAAAGACGCCTTCATCTTGGTTCATTATATAGAGTATTCTGATAGCTGTCCTCCTGTTCAAAAGAAAAAATTTCAACTCTCATATAATTAATATTAGAAGATCTGAAACAATCATCGTAAAATTTTCTTGGTATTATATACGATATAGGTCAAGCAAGCAGATATTCCTCTCTGATTCTCGACTCAACAATAAAAATAAGATCAAGTAGAAAAAGTAGGTTTTATGATAGAAGATAAAAATTCCCGAACCTAAATAAAACTACTGGGTTTTTCTCTATTTCCCGATCCGTTAGAAATTGTGCTTATATATTTCATAAAGAATAATAAATTATTAGGTAACTTCTTGAAGTAACGTAAATAATATATTAACCAAAAAAAATGCAGGTACATAAACATCAGCTTGAAAAAATAGCATACAAAAATACTTCAAAACATGAATAAAATACGTATCATATATTCCAATTGACACAGTAAAAGTTCGTATTATCGCGTCTCACAACATATGTGGCATGGCTTAGTGACCATGGTCATTTCCTGCATGCAGAGGACAACTAAAGAGGAAGTTATTGAGATCCCTGCCCCCCTTAGACGCTCTAGGCCTAGTACATGTACAAAAATAGTGCCTTGGGGTGTCTAAACACCCCACCTTACTATGTGAGGGTAAAATTGGTCCATCAGATTGCTACGCATCTTTTCCATCAAATTTCGTATAAAATACAACTATAAACTTCGAAAAAAGGTTCTCAGAAATTTGATCATGGTTGAAATTGATGCGTCCACGTTTTGCGAATTTTCCTTATGTGCATAGTTCAGTACCAAATAACACTCTATACCACAAAACAATGTAGGCGTACTAAAAAACGTTTCTAGATATTTTCCGGCGTTATTGAAAAGTTTTAGTAATCTTTTATTATTTCTGCTCTTCGTCTACTTATAAAGTTTAAACAAACAAGGTTCCAAAAAAATAATTTATGATTTTGTTTTTGAAAATGCCAAATGTGTAGCCAAGTCGTAAATGTTGTCATTTTGAACATTTCTGTGTGCTACATTTTAGTATTTTTCCGATCTAGTTTGGTACAACATAAAACTCTATACCTGTAAAGAATGTGTGTGTATGATAAAAAATGTTTCTTAATATTTTCCGGCTTGTTTTAAACAATTTTGAATCTCTACCGAAATCATGAATATTATCGTTTTTCAAATTTTTACTTGTGAGTTTTGGGAATTTTCCCGGTCAGGCTTAGTACAAAAGAAAACAATATACCCCTAAAAAATGAAAGCGAGCCAAAAAATATTTCTCATTCTCTACTGGTGGCATTAAAAAGTTAAAATAATATTTTTATTATTTCTACATTTGAGGTTTCGATTTACAAGCTTTAAAAAAAAGTATCCAGTTGTTAAAAAAACTCCTAATCTGGATTGAATACATTACATTATTTTTTTCTAATTGTTGCTTCCAAGTTCTATGCATCATTTTCAAAAAATGTAGTACAAACTGAAGCAATAAACAACTAAAAAATGTAGACGTACTAAAAAAGAGGTTATGTAATCTCTTCTAGAGTTATTGAAATGTTTGAGTAATATTTGTATTATTTTTCCATTACGTCTGTACCTACATAGCTTTAACACACGAGGTTTCAAACAAATATTTCATGAACTTGTTTTTGAAAAATTCGACATCCCTGCCAAAATAGTCATTTTAATCATTTTTTAAATTTCTGTATTCGAATTTCAAAAAATTTTCTCATACGTCTTGGAAAACACTTCCAGAAAATGTGTGCATTATAAAAATCGGTTTTCAATATTGTTCAGCGTTCTTAAAAAGCTTTAGTGGTATTTTAATGACTTTCCTTTTATAATCTATAGTTTTGCAATACACGGCGAGGCTTCGAAAAAATAAGTGATTTCTGAACTTGTTTTTAAGAAGTTGAAATCTCTACCGAAGTTGTGCATTTCATTATTTTAAAAGTTGCTATGTCCGAGTTTTCTGTCTTTTCCGATAAACATTACATTAAGAATAAATATGCCTACAAATATTATCTGTGAAAAAAATGTTGCTTACACTATATATAGAGAGAGAAACACTTATTGTCACAAATTTTTTTCGTTCTGGATTGAAAAATCGAGAGTTTTCCTAGAAAAATTAAAAAATCATAAAGGTGCGTGCTCAGAAATATTTTTAAAAAGTTATACCCAATTTGACTACCGTGTGTACCGTAATTTCTGTACGCGTAGATACTTCCTTTGAAAATTAAAACATTTATTCGATTTTGAACGTTTCTTCGTATATTTTAAATATCTAGAATTACTTTTGAACATTTTCTTTTTCATTATCAAGAAAATTGAAACATCTTCTTTTATTGAATATCATAAGCTGAGTGAGTGAAATTTTAAAATATACACAAAATTTATCTGTATTACCCTATTGTATATTTTAAATGTTTTTCGGACGCGAGAACTCGTCTCTTACTTATTTGTTTAAATTATTAAGTAAAACTAAGTTTGAAAAATATCTTCAACCTTCATTAATAGACCCAGTGTTAATATATTAGGTAAATATTTATTTTGTTAAGACAAAGGCTTTTTGAAAACACGATTTCCACTAAAAGACTCCGTTTATGAATAATTTATCTTATATAAAACTTTTGTGGTGAAAAGATTTCGTTAGAACATTTATATTAGGAGCGCAATCTCAAAAACAGAAAAGTTAATAATATTTGGAAATTGCAAATTCTATATTGTAATGGCAACTTATTAGATGTAACCTCTAGATTCTAGAACACTAGTTGTCTTATAATAATCTCTCATCATTTTTGTAGTCAACAGAATATTTCCTTCATAAATAATTATTTAAATTTTTATAATAAATTATCACAATTTCCAGACGTGAAACATGTCGAAGCTGCTATTTCTTCTTTGTATCGTTTTTGGCGTCCTGAGCGGTGTCAGTTGCGACGGCCCGCCAATGTACGTCATGTACGGTGGAGCTGTAAGTCATATCAATATTTTTACGATGAGTTAACTTCAGACGATACAAAGTAATTGCAAAAAATTAGAATTATCATGGACATCATGAAATTTCGGTTAAAAAGATTTTTAAAGATAAATAGCAAGTCGCAAGAATTATCGAACGAAATATAGAACAAATTTAATGGCATTTTGAAAAAATCTAAGTATTTATACATAAATAAAAATATGCTTGGAGGAATAGAATTTCCTGGAGCTGGACCTTTGATGGATGCCAAATAAAAAAAATGATCTGATGATTAACCAAAATTTTTAATTTCTAGATTCACTCTATGATGATTTAAAATTATTAATAAAATAGTTGCAGTCGAAATTAAAGTTCATTTATTTACTACTATGATTTTTAAAAAGTAATTCATTGATTCCTCAAAATCATATTTTAAAAGTACCCCGAGTCAAAATTTAGTCTCTACTTTGAAGTTGCAGCTTCTTAATAGAACTTACTTTAACGCTATTTAAACTTATAGCTCCTGCTTTAAACTTTCAACTCCTAGAGAATGAAACATTAGAGCCTAGTTTAAAGCTGTAAAATCTTTCTGAAGCTACTTTGAATCTTTAGAGCCTACATTTTTATAAATCAAGGCCCTACTTTGACGCTGTTTAACCTGCCCTTCAATACTGACCCTGCATTGAATCTTTTGACCCTACAACGTTCGAACTTCATAAAAATAAAGTAGAAATTATTTTCTACTTCGATTAATTGAACTCATTAGTCATCTTAATGACTGAATGCACACTCAATTAACAAACATATTTAATTCGAGATTTAACCAAATTGTGAATAATTATTTATAAATAAATCAATAATTCTTTGTAATGCTTAATCACAGAAAAATGTTTTCTCTTAACTGAAAATGCTGGAAATGCTGAAAATTTGTATGAGAATTATATTCATCATGGAAAATTACTAAATATTGTGGATTAATAAATCATTATAAAATATTTTATCAATAATTAATGAAAAAGTGTGTATTCAACAGTCATGTAGGTGCTTGAGAATCACAAAAAATTATAAGAATAATATATTTTCTATAACTAACGACAAATATTATAAATGAAATATAAAATTTGAAAAATATATTGAAATATATATTTAATAATTATAATTAAATTTAGTGATTGTTATTAATTTTTTTCTTATAGTATTAAGGTTAATTTATATGCAACATGATTTCATGGAGAAAATAATTTTTTCCCAGGATATATACCACTTTTCCAATGGTTTGGTCATTTTTGTTACTAAAAAATAATAATTGAGAGTTTCTGAAACATTTTCTTAAAGAAATATTACTATTTACGTATCCACAACTTCATTCAGTAGGTAAAAATCATTTCTTTTCGTGATAAACTGTTTACTGTTTTAATTTTTTTATCATATTTATTGGAGAATATGAAGAGCAAAATGTATGAAAAATAATTGACTACTTGTCTCAAATTTTGAAACGACGAGACAATTGGGTATAAAACCAGTACTGTTATTGTTAACATAAACTTATTTCCTGATGAATATTAGATTTAATCCTGAACCAAATATTTGTATTTTTTAATATAATTGGATTAATTATGATGCTAAACTTTTTAAAAATCTTTGTTAATTAAAGAGATACAATTTTTTAGAAATTTAATTAATTAAATTAATGAATAACAACATTTTAAAATTTTAAATTCTGAAAGAGCGGAAAATTTTACGACTGAATACGTCTTGACATGCTGGTCAAACCGACCCCTGAAGGTCATTTGGAGGTCTTCTAGAGGTCAAATCCTTCTTTTGCTCTCTCAGATAATGTGTTAACTACGAACGGGTCTCGAGCTAGTAGAAATTTATGTTTTTGGAGTCGCTGATCACGATCCCGATGTCCATATGACCCCATCGCGTCTAGGACAAGGTCAAATGAAGGTCAAACACCCTAATTCGATTGATGCAATTTTTTTGACCCCGGATTCTGAAAGAGCGGAAAATTTTACGCCCGAATACGTATTGACCTATTTGTCGAACCGACCTATGAAGGTCGTTTGGAGGTCATCTAGAGGTCAAATCCTTCTTTTGATCTCTCAGCTGATGTGTTAGCTATGAACGGGTCTCGAAACAGTGCACCTTTAGGTTTTTGGGGTCGCCGATCACGATCCCCGTGGATTTAATTTCGTGAAATGATAGGTTCAGAGTCTAATATGAAAAATTGAATGAGTTAATGTTTAATTTCAAGCTTGAGTGATTACATTCAACCGGCTTTAAATTTTAGGACCATGGGCCTATCATTTTACGGAATCACATTCAACTGTTGAGCATTTTCACCGTAACGCGTTCCGTTAACTAAATCAGTTAGAGCGTTAGGCGCTTCGTAAATACTCAGTGCATGCGTGAGATCTCGGATTCGTTTCTTTGCACTTGCGGATTTTTCAGTGCACTATGATTTATGGTCAATATAACAAGCCGAGTCGAAATATAGCCCCTACTTTGAGACTCTTCACACTAATATTTGTAGAGGCTAAGGTTGTAAGGTAGAGGATATTGCCATACTATTTTTACCCCTACTTTACTGGTCTTATGGGCACAAATTTCCGAATCTTCCATTTGGGGCGTCGAAATAGAGACTTAGTTTTTGCTTCTGATTTATCGCCCCACACTTTACCTTCCTGTACAAAATAAAATTATTTTACGAAAAATTAACAAAATGGAGCAAGAAGAAGGCATACTGACATTTGCGTAATGTTTCGAGCTATTTTGCACACGGAAAAAATATCCATTAAAATTTATAGAACTAATCCTATAGTAGAGGATACGCTGTCTAGTTTAATAAAAGTTAAAATCGTCTTTGTTTTAGATTGCGTTCAAATAGTCCCGAAACTATAGAGAAAAGTTCTATAAAATCATAATCGATTTTTCGCCACGCCTAAAGCCTCTCGGCTAGCCTAGCTTGAAGTATGAAAAAAAATCTGAAATATAACCTACAGCTGTGCAAGGCCATCTGCAAATTTTTATTACCCATTCCGTAAAAATATTGCCACGTTCATAATAATATATGTACTAAGATTTTAGATTTTAGAAATATTACAAATTATTATTGTATATTTTATGTGCATAATCAAGATTTGAACTTAATCCAGAAATATTTCAAGATATTTTAAAAGATTAAAATTGATTCAATATAAATTTTCAGAAATATAATAGATTTTAAAAGATTTCCACAAATTTTGCGAAGATTTCAAAACATTTAACAGACTTTAAAGAATTCAAGAACATTATTCACATTTTAGAATTACATTAAAATCTTAAAACACATTTAAATTGTACAAAAAATCGAAAACTTTGGAATTCGATTATAAACTTTAAAAAAATTTAAATCAAATAACACTCGTTCAGTCCCTTGAAAATGACTAAAAATCTGTTAAACTCATAACAATTATTTTTAAATCTTTATAATCTCATGAAAATTCTTGTACTTTTTGAAATTCTCCTAAAATCTTTTAAAATTCTTTGAAATTACTTAAAATTATTTATAACCATCTGTGATCTTATTAAGAGTAGTTACAAGTCAACTGAAATCAACGTCGGTTTTTTGGAGAATAACGTAGGAATAACAATCATCGCTGACCGAATCCAATTGAAATCAGCAGGGACCTACACTTGAAATCGCAGAATTTCTCGAGAGGGAAATATGTTGTTTTTTAAAGGAAATTATGCTTTTTTCATGTTTATAAAATTTGAAGAAAATTGGTTGAATTTGCGAAAGTTTAATTAGCAATTTAAAAATTATCAGTTTTCATGTGATTTGAATTAAACACAATTAATTGAAATTTAAAAGGCTTTGATTAAAAAAAAGTTTTAATATCACAATTTTTGGTAGTAGATTTTTTTTCATTTTTAATATTTCCCATTTAAAATTATTATTTGGTTTGTAAGTTTGTTTAGTATAATTACATTCATTCTATGATTTTATAACGATTCGCCTTATTATTGTGTTTGATACCTTTTTTTTGGAGGGGGGGGGGGGATTGGATCAGGGTTCTTTATAACTATCTTTAAAATCTTATCGCGGGTTTACATTTTTCCTTTTGCTTGCAGCCACCAGATTAGGGAAAACTTCTTTCCTCTTGAACCCATTTCGATGTTATCACTTGACTATTTATTATTTAAAACCAATTTAACTGTTGTTTTCACGAATTGTGATGATGGAATTTCAGAGAAAATAACAAAGTATCTGTCACGAGGGCGCAGGCGTCGAGGCAACGACGCCACATATTTTGTGCGTTAAAATTCTACGGAAAATATGGAGCTTTAAAGGAGACATAAGTAAAACTCAAGAACATAGAGGCAAGACCTTCAATGTAGGGACTCAAGCTTATACAGAAGCAAAATAGAATGAAAATATCTTGAGGGGTGCCTACGTAGGAACTAGTAGAATAAACAGTCAAAAACTAGGGACAATACTTCCACTTGAAGCGTCAAATTAGGGCCTACATTTCGACTAGGGAAAAAGCATAATTAAGAGACTGTTTTTTCTCATCCAGAGCAACGTAAAGTGTCGTCTACAAACTGTAAATCACCTGTCATAATCATTTTGTCGGGCGTTACTTGGGTAAAATAGATTTTCATAAGCAAGTAAGTTATAATAATAATTACCTAGCTTTTAAATTCCTCCCATTTATACCATTGACTATTAATGTCTTGAAATAAAAATTATACTTGGCGTAGTATAATTTCCAAATCTTAGGTTATTCAACGCCGACATGACATTCAAACCAGCAAAGTCGGAATGTAAAAACTAAGTCGTGCCCGTCTGCATCTAAATTTATGCCTGTTCCTTCGAAGAAATTTCCTCTAGATTTTCTGTATTCAATAAAGCGAAGTTAGCTGGTGGTTGAAGTGAAAATTCCTAATTGAATGACTTTTTAAATACATCCCGGCTTTAGTTTAAATATCGACGGCCATTACTAACCTAACATTTGGAAGTTGCATTATGAAGATATCATTTTATTATAAGTGATTATTACGCACTGTTAGATGAAAGAAAGTTGAAAATTAGATAAATATTATTTCAATTACATAGTTTCCTTATTAACAATTTTTTAGTCTAATATCGCAAAGCGAATAATTGCTTTGACAGATATTCAGGTGGCTGACAGGGCGGTTCAGCACTCCACAACTCTAGGCATGAGCCAAAATTCAGTCTTCAAATGATACATTGGGAGACCAATGAAATTTGAGGTAAAATTTCAGCCACAAACACGTCTCACGACCGTGAGATAGGTGGGACGATCCAGCAAAAGCCTCGTGCACCCTAAGAACACGGAGCGACCCAAGGATAACCGCCTTCTGCATTTTTCCCGCAAGTGTTTTAGCATATTGTTGACATGCAGGGATGCTTTTTAGGCCATTAGCAAGTGAAAGCTTGGCACCTCCAAGAGCGCCGATGATAAGGACGATTAGTTAACCAGAATATTCCGGGTACAATCGTTGCAACTCCCTTATAAGGACTCGATACCTCTCTTTCTTTTCATTCTCCTTGGTTATGATGTTTTTTCCAGCTGGTGCCGAAAATTCGATAACGAACATGCTTCGCTTCTCGAAGTCAAGAATGACCATGTCAGACCTCGAGTGTGCAACAGAAACAATTGTCGAGGATATAAAGTTCCAGTATATGCGGCACTTCTCATTCTCGGCAATTGGCTCGATTTCCCTAGAAGCAGTTAGAGGAGCGATATTAAGGTTAATGCCGTAAGAGTGACAGAGATAGAAATACAGCACTCTTAGTGCCGCATTGCATCTCTGGATGCAGGTTGTTCGCGCATGAGTTGGACAACTAGATAGTATGTGTAACAAATGCTCGGGGTGTGCATAGCACACCCTGTAGCTATCATCGGGAATGTCTTGGCTCAAAATGTGACGACGGTATGTTAAGGTGGAAATGACACCGTCTTGATATGCCAAAATAAAAGCCTCCGTGACAGACATCAATCCAAGTGATTTCAGGAAAGCAAAAGTTAGGTCATACGACATTGACTAATCCTCCAATTTTTCTGTTTCTGTTTCCTCCGCTGCTTTTTACAGAAACGGTCCTTTTCCCACTTCTGCGTGCTTTCTTTGTTCATGTGCATAACCTTTAATGTCCCGATATCAAGGGATCTAAGCTCGTTTTTTCTCCACGGAACCACTCCAAATGAATAGAGTACTACCGGGACGACAAGCATGTTCGTTACAGATACTTTGTTCCTCGCCGACAGTTCGGAAGATCAAATCTGCCGGATGAGACGTTTGTATCTGCTTCGGAGAGTATCCTTTATAGATGTCACATCCTAAATTCAGCGCAAAGGTGTCGTATAGCGCTTCTATCAACGAGCTCAGGGTCATCAGGGATGCTATTAAGTTTTCCTCGCTTCAAATAAACTTTAGCGCAATTTTCTAAGCCAAATTCCATTCCTATTTCTTTAGTATATCGCTCGACAATTCCTAGAGCTGAATGTAGTTGCTCTTTGTTTTTAGCATAGATCTTAAGATCGTCTATGTGAAATACATGAGTGACCTTGTAGTTTCGATCTACAGGCTTGCTGCAAATATACCTATCGGAATGGCGAAGTGCTAGAGATAGTGGCAATAGTGTGAGGCAAAAGAGAAAGGTCACTCTGAAAGGTGACCTTGTTAGTTGTCACACGATTTTTCCCAGATTAGATAGTAAATCTGGTTTTCCAAAGCGGCATCAATCTCTCAATGCACCTAAAGATTTGCGGATGAACCTTTAAGCTTTCCAAAAGACAGATGATAAGTCTGTGGGAGGTCGAATCGAAAGCTTTCCAATAATCAATCCAGGCCATCGATAAGTCACGCTGGTAGAATGCTGCATCTTTGCAGACACATCTATCGATGAGCAGGTTCAACCGATATCCCACTACGCCTTTCTTTGAGCCTCGTTGTTCATACATTTCTTGCCAGACAGGTTCAATTGCCCGAACAATCTTATCATTTAGGATAGCTGTGAATGTCTTATACAGTGTGTTCAGACAAGTGATTGGCCTATAATTCTACGGATCAGCTAAGTTGCCTATTTTCGGCAGGTGTATTGTGCGCCCTTCCACCAACCACTCTGGAATCAGCTCTTCCGACTTTAAATATGAGGTGAAAATACGGGCCAAATGTTGATGGGTTGAAGCAAACTTCTTCCATCAGAAGGTTTTGATACAATTTGGTCCCGGTGCGGAATAGTTCTTCATCCCTCTTAATACTTTTTCACCTACTCGGTAGTGGTGAGCGGGCATTCTTCATCAGGTGTTATGAGATCATCACACAGCTCCTTAAAACTATTTATAATTTCTGAGTCTTCGTCCAGTCTATGCTGCACTTCGTAGACTTTTCTCCAAAATACTTCGACCTCCTCTGGTTTGGGCGGGTTGTCGACAGTAACTGGAGGGTCTTGGAAGAGTCGAGATGGGTTAAAGAGAAACTGTTGACTTTATCTGACCTACCTCTCCCTCCGCTCTAGACTTCTCTTAGTTTCAGATAGTATCCGTATTCTCTCAACAATATGTTGCCTGATGGTCAGCAGCTTTGACTTGTTAAGTGTGTGATAACGGGTCCGGAGTGTGCTCGCGAACTTTCGAACCTTGGCGGTAAAATTCCTGCCAAATCTGGTGTAGTTAGTCACACACTGAATGCATTTCAGCCAGATCTTTAGGCTTGAGAGAAACCTTAGTGTTGATGTTTTTGCGGGTCATAAAGCATCACTCTTCCTCTATTGGATGCCTGCCCGCGGCTGGTCTTAGTGTCACCTCTCTTTCTCTGTTGCCGGCTTGTAGTTCGACATGGTTTCGCAGACATTGCTGCAAAAAGTGCGATAGCTCCGGGTATTTCTCGCACCACAGAGCATGCAGCCCTGCCATGTAACCCCGTTCAGGGGCCACACTCCCATCGTAGCACTCTAGCACGTCGTGATTCAGTCGCTCCGTCCACCTAAAGGTCCCGAGATTCCGCCAATCCATCGCATTGAATCCATTTTCATTGGCTCCCCCAGCTCTAGAGTGGTCGGCATTGTTGGTCGACCCATTGTCGGGAGGCCTGCGCGTTCTTTTTTCTTTGAACCGCAGTTACTACAAATATGTTTGGTGTTGCCATTGTTGGTCCCACGAGAAGCCTCTATCCGCAACCCGAGGAGTATGGTAAATGACTATTTTAACGCTCACTTTTCTGGGGACGTTCATAACATGGTGGTTTCGAATAAGAATTATTTAACCATTTTTTTTATAAGTCAAAACGAAAATCATTTAGATATGCTTTAGGTCATTTTAATTCAGTTGCTAATCAGATTTTAAATATCACTTTTTTGTTACAATATTTAAAATGGTTCTTAAAATAATTTTAAAGAACTAATTAAAAAAACATGGAAAAATGTAATGTATTTTGATTTAATTAATACTGTAAACTTCCACCTATGTCCCACACCGTAAAACGTATACGCTCATGAATGTCTCCCTCTGGAGGCGCCCCTGTCTCTAACGCGAGTCGTCGGGATATTTGTGCCCAGCAAAGTTCATTGGCTACCTCGGCGTTGTATCGATACTCACACTGTAAGCCACTTTTCCAACTACGCATGTGCCGAAGAGCGCGAGTCTATTTTGAATCAATAAAGACATACTATTAATAATAATGCTTTTCGGCACATGCGCGATTGAAACAGTCACGGTACGTTAGCATACGATTGATTAGCATAACTGATTTTTTATTTCCTTGAAATATTACAATTTGCTAACTAAAAATTAATATAATAAAATCAAAAACCGACTCAAATATCTTGCGGCATATTGCGTATTCCAGCAGGAGCTCGCGGTCATGAACGGATAGGTTTAAGTGTCAAGAAGGTTAGCACAGTTGTTGACCACTGTTCATATACGTATAAAATCTTTGACATAGGAAGGCAGACAACTTTTTTGTAGAAAATAATCTAAAAGTACATGTAAGTTATAAAGGTCTGAATAGTAATATTTCTTAAACTTAAAATTATTTTATCAATCAGGTTCCATTCTTTTGTAGATTACAGATCTTTCAGTGTCACGAAATAAAATATTCAAAATTTGAAGTTAGTGTATAAGATCGGGTAGTCTCATCTGAAATTTCGGACAGTGGATTGCATTTCGGGACAGTGAAAGTTCGTCAATGGACAAAAGAATAGAATATGACTGAGAAAATACATTCTACACTTGAAGAATTTTACTATTCTGAAATTTATGAGTTACACTTACGTTTCGAATATTTGCTCGAAAAAGTTATCTGCATTTCCATGACGTCATATTAAAATACTCAATTCAAACTTCCCGCTCTTCGGGCTTCTTTTTCATTGGTCATCTCTCTAGGGCATGACCATCTAGCCTGTGCAGGGACCTTGGTGGGAGGTGAAGAAACTGCGCACGGGGAAAGAAGTGCGTATAGGGACGGGGGTACTAGGCACGCGGTGACATAAGTGGAAGTTTACTGTATTTAGTTTTTTAATACACACTAGATTCATGTTTATTCATTTTTCCATGCCAAACTATAATCTGAAAAGAAATTTGTATTCGAATAAAGTCAGTTCTTGTGATATGATGAATAATCTGCGCCCATTTTTCTGTATGGAAATGCCTATATGCTTCAAATTATTCAAAATTACCTAGCCTGGGATTTCTTAGATCTCTGATATAGAATTTGAAGTTAGAATTTCAAAATTGACACACTTATTGGGTTTTTGAGTGCTTTAAAGAATAGAATCTGATGTGCTACTAAACTTTAACCCATACTGAAAAAGGGGTGCACATTTTTTGTGATATCTCAAGAACGGATTATGCGAATTCAAATTTATTCTCTGATTATAGCACATCACATTTTTCCTAGCGTTTCTCCATTACTTTTTTTAGTTGTTTGAAATTATTATAGGGACCGTTGCTTAAAATTTAAAAAAAAGAAGTTATATTTAATCTTTACTAAAAAAGGAATTGAATTGACATAAATTTTGTCTAAAAGATGATCGGTTTCACTCAATCAAAAATTAGTGAATAAGTTTTATTACAAAACTGAATTTCAGATATATGTTTAAATACACGTAATAGCAAAAATTGAAGGGCAGATTCGTATTCAGCATCCCAAATTTTTCGAAAATGTTATGTCGCATTCAAAGGGAACATAGGCATTTTTGTAGACCCTCAAGAATATGACCCTCAAGAGTGTTTAAACTAAAAAAAAAAAGAACTGCTTTCAACGTGGAAGGAAAAATAATAACACTGTCTTTATAAAGTTTTTCATCTCAAACATTTGGAAACTTGATTTTATCTGGAAAAATCCAGAAAATGTGGTGAGGCCTTATTCGAGCCAGTTCAATTTATAACTTTTATTTGATACACCCAGAGAAGGTTTAAATAAAAATTTAAGAAATTATTGATTAATTCTGATTTTTTTTGTTAAGATCATTATTTCTCAATCAAAGAAATTTTTTAATTTACTTTCAAATTGTAAATTATTTAAAATTTTATTAATTCTATTAACTCGAGAGGGGACCCGACCACTCCACGTTGCCCACTTCCGCGCTGTCAATGGCTATACGGAACATGTGACCATTAGTGGTGGGAGTTGGGAAAGTTGCGATAGACGAGTATCTTGGATTGCAATAAACGAGGTTTGCAATAAATGAGTGTTGCAATAAACGAGGCTTAACTATAATATTATTTAAAATAAGCTTATAAAACTGGAAAACCCAGGATTTTTCTTATTTGATCAACTTTGGGGCACACAATGCAACCATGAAAATAAATTTAACTGACTGACGAGAAATTGTCATTTTCATGGTTTCACAAATAGTTTCGGGTCGCGTCAGTGTGGTACGACAAACTAATCTGACTCTGTTTTAACTAAATAGGACTTATTTGAGCGCACATCTTCTACAAAATTTGTGTGAACTAGACAAACCTGACAAAGACTTTTTGATAACAGAAATCATCTTTTGAAGAGAATTTCGATAATTTCTTTGTTAGGAGACGATTTCCTAGCTTGAATCTGTAGCGGATGTTAAAGAAACCTTTACCAAATTCACTGACTTTACCTGACGGTATATGTTTCCCACATTTATTCGAAATTAACTCACACTCTAATAGTAAAATGAAAAATCTCTAATGACTTTGGTTCTCACTAAATGTCAGTTTCCTTGTTTGAATCATTGAAAGCAAACTTTAAAACGAACTTTCCTACTAGTTGTTGTTTATCAGATTTACAGCAATGTGATTTCCGACCATTATGGTATGATCAAAAAAACTCATGTGATTTTTTTGTTAGAAAATGTCGATTTCTTTGTTTGAATGTATAGAAGATGTTGAAACGGCCCTAAAAATGAATTCAACGTTCTTTTCTGAAATGGTTGTCTTTTAAATTTATTCTAAACTGATTTCCGACTACGATTGTAGTATAATAAAAAAATCTCGTGTGATTTTGCTTGTTAGTCCTTGCTTGCAACTTTAAGGAACGTTTAAATAATCCCCAAATTAATAAATGAATTTTCCTGATAGATGTTTCCTACATTTAATTTTGAGTGATTTTTGATCCAATTAGTATTATTAAAAAACTCTCGCGATTTGAATTTATAGGAAATTCCGGTTTTTTTTAATTGTACCCTTAAACCTCAAAGGACACACCTCCAAATAAAGAAAACTATATTTTTGGCTAAAAAAACATGATTGATGTGCAAACAATAAAAAATAGGAATAAAATATTTACCAAGCCTCAGTGATAATTTAACTATTCGAAAGAAATACTTGAAAAAAAACGTAGACAATTGGAAATAATCGGAAAATTCGTAGGTCCCAGTCATCGCAAGTGTCCTTTAAGGATTAAGGGATGATAAAAAACCCTTCAAGTGAATTTGAACACTTCTCCTGAAATGATATGTATCCCATGTTTATTGTGAAGTAATATCTGATCATAATAGTATAATTAAAAAATCTCTTGTTATTTTGCCTATTAGGAAATGTCGATTTCCTTATTTTAACATATAGGAGGATTCTAAAACCACTGCCAAATATCATTTATAGACAAAATCGGAAATCTGTCATCTTCATGGCTATAACCTTTTTTTGTAACGGGTCCGATCTATAAAATATGAGGCATCTAGTCAAATCTTACAAGAAAATTTTGAGAAGAATAACATTTCAATAATAGACGAATTTTCCTATTAAAATTAATGCAATTTCTTCAGTGAAACGATCGATTTGTTGATAACTTTCTTTTGAATTATTGACCTGCAGTTTCAAAATTGCAAAAAAAATATGTCCGCTGCGCGAGCACATTCTTCTCCACGCTGTGAACTTTTCTACATTATCTTCAGCACTATTATATCAAATATATATATATTCTATTTATTTATGTACCTCGGACTAGTACTGCTTATTCAGATATCGCAAAATATTTTACAAATTTTGTTTTTCATAATTACTTTAATATTTGCTCCATATTTTGCACCAACTTTTTTGTCAGCTACCTCAATAAATCTATCATTTCAATAAATTTACATAATTGCAATTCATGATATATATTAGTATTGAAACATAGGTATTTTTATTACCTTATTTTTATAATAAACAATTATTTTAAAAAGTGCGCATCCTATCAAAAAGCTGTTTTGTTATCAAATATTTTCTAGAAACTTGTGCCATTTTTCCATATATTTAATTTCTTTATTTTCAATGTCATTTTTTACGATTCAAACTAAAAATAAGCATCCTTGCTTACTTCTTAGCGAATTGTTAGATAGAACATAGGCGAAGAATTTTGATAGATAAAATGTTATTGTATATTGAGCCATTTTTCCTAAGACTTAATTTTTTATTTTTAATACATTTTTATAACTAGAGTTTATAACATATTTGTAGATATTTTTTGGTTGAACAACTTTTTTCTTTTCATTTTTTTCGTTTCTTGTGTCATTTTTCCAAATTATTTAATTTTTTTATTTTTA
The DNA here is from genome assembly GCF_010883055.1 of Belonocnema kinseyi. Lineage (NCBI taxonomy): Eukaryota > Metazoa > Arthropoda > Insecta > Hymenoptera > Cynipidae > Belonocnema > Belonocnema kinseyi. The sequence goes on from NC_046665.1 coordinate 68,050,927, forward strand.
ATCTTATTTTTCACGATTAAGAGAAAATCTACTCGTTCAATCACAAAATAATTCATAATAAATTCATAGACCCTTTTTGGGTCAACAAGCCCGGTCTATTCGTTTTTTTCGTATCTTCTTCTTTTGACTTTTCAATATCGTGCGTTATTTGGCTCAAAATTCTCATTTTCGTTTTTTTTTTTTTTTTAATTTTGTAAGTTCTATAACTCTGGTATTTTCTTTTTTAGCAAAAGAAGTCATGAGGAAAAATAGCTTGTCTTTAAAAGTACTACGAATAACCCTAGACAGAATTTTTGATTCTTGAAAAAAGTGGTCCCAAAAATTTTCAAAATGCGCTAACTTCTTAAATTTGTATCTAAAACGGCTGCCCAACGAACCTGACCTTCATTTTAGGATACTAAAAGAGTATACCAAAAGATCATGCAATCAATCAATTCTTTCGAAAATTATCGTGCTAACAAAACTAAATATCTACAGACACACTAATGAACGAACTAACAAACAAACAGACAGATACATTCGCAAAAATCTGTTTTTCGGATTCAAGGGGTCTCAAAACGTGGACATGTGAAAAAAACGGGGAAGGTCAAATTTCTCACAAATACGTCAATTAAATAAAATAGCAAAATATATAATTAGAATAATTAATTGTCATTAATTAAATTAATTTAAATGGTTTAAACAATATTTTTCAAAATTAACTGAGAAAAACATCTAATATTATATGTACTTTTTCATGCAGAAGATTCAATACATTATGAGGGATGTTAAGGTTAAACTAAAAACCGAATTATGGAATATATGTTCCTGGAAATTAATTATTTTTTTATTTTTAAGAAATCTAAACAATGTTTTTTTTTCCTTCATAAATTTAAATTTAAGATTTTTAATTTCTAAATATTTTACGGCTTTATTAAAAAGTTTCAGTAATCTTTTTATTATTTTTGCGTTTTTAAATAGTTTATGAAGCTGCATTTTAAAAATTCCAAATCTTAGCCAACTCGTATGGTAAAAAATTATTCTCAATATTTTTCGGCTTTTTTTATAATTTTAATCTGTAACGAAATCATAAATATTATAATTTTTTAAATTTCTGTTTCCAAGTTTGGTGAATTTTTCCTATCTGGTTTAATGTGTTAGTTTGATTTTTTTATTGGTGCGCCCGAGTTCTATGCATCTTTCACATAAAATTGCGTTATTAAAACGTTTCAATAATATTCGTATCATTTCATTCTCATATATAATGAGAAGGTATTAGTTATTGGCGAAAAATAAATTTCACGGATTTCATCAAATGTCGACGTTTAGAGGCCCCCCCCCCCCTGAGTCAGAAAAACAAGTTTTTCCGTCGGTACCTGTCTGTCTGTCCGGCGTCGTCGTTGTTTTCATTGTTGTCTGTATACCGGATAACTTTCTAAAGAATACTCGGATTGGATTGTGCTTTGGCGCACACTTACGAGGGATCAAAAATAAAGTTCGAATTTGTTAACCAGCCATTTTTGATAAAAAATCAAAAAGTTAGAGCTTTTACAAAATTGTTAAAACAATTTTTTTTTTCAAAATTTCTCAAATTCTATCGACAGACATTTATGATACACAAAAATATGAACAATTTATTTAAATTACTTTTTTTGATAAAATAAAAATTACCAAAGTTAGAGGATGTTCAAAATTCAAAACACCAAACGAAATTAGACATTTGAAGCCAAAAAAGCATGATATGGGAAAAAGTCAAAAGGAGAAAAACTTTACTTTTTCAAGGCCCTACATGATTATTTTATTAACTTTCTGAATTTTGCTGAAAAAAACCGAAAATTCAAATTTTGATCGCACAAAAAATAATGGATTATTACATTCTCATACATTACATTTCATGTTAGGCGAAAAATCACTTTCGCGGATTTCATCAAATGTCGACGTTTTGAGGCTCCCTGAGTAAGAAAAACAAGTTTTTATGTCGGTGTCTGTCTGCCTATCCGGCGTTGTCATCGTCGTTCTTGTTTTCATTGGCTGTATACCGGATAACTTTCGAAAGACTAGTCAGATTTGATTGTGCTTTGATAAACATCAGTTTAAGGGACGAAAAAGAAAGATCAAGTTTGTTAACCAGCCATTTCTGAAAAAAATCCAAAAAGTTAGAACAAATCAAGATACGTAAAGAGACAGATCAATAAAAAACGTGCACCTCAAAAAGATCTACAAATTTCTCATGACTTACTTTTTTATAGGATAAGTTGTTTGTGTTTTATTGAGAAAAAACAACATTCAAAATGAAGAAAATTAAATTTCTGTACAAACGATACAAGCAATGATAATAAAGAAGACAAAATTCATTCAACCAACAAAAATTTATGAATTTTTTACGAATATTTTTTTGCTAGAAATCGTAATTTTCCTATAATTGTAAAAAGAAGATTTAAAAAAAAATAGAAACAAGTCCATAAGAATAAGTATGTTTTAATTTCCATGCCAATTTTCAATTGTAATGATATAAATTTATTGAAATGTTACATGTTTCAGCGCCGCTAAGAATACAATTTAATGTAAAATAAAAAAAATATATTAAAGTAATCATAATAAATACAATTGGTGTTGAGCATAATGTAAAAAAGTTCAAATTTTGGACAAAATCGAGTGCGAAGCACGAGATCCGTGATGAGAATGTGTTCCTTAAAGCCGTAAGAGCTTTAACAAAAGAGAGTTAACAATCTCAAAATTACAGTTGTGGATCTGTTGACCTTTGATTTTAAAAGGTCTGTGCACGAATGTGGGAGATATGCAAAGACCGAGCGCGAAGTGCGAGATCCAACAGTCGTGCGCCCTAGGTGCACTCAAACTATCAAGCGAAGCTCTTTTAAGAAAAGAAAATTGACAAACACAAAATTACAGTGGTGAATGTTTTGAGATTTAATTTTTAAAGTTTTGGGTAAGAATTTGCGAAAAATAGAGAGACCGAGCGCGTAGCGCGAGGTAAATACATAATCGAGCACGAAGCGCCAGAATTTACAGTCGCTCGCCATAGAAGCGCTCAAGCTCGCCAGCAAAACAGTCTGGTCGCGAAGCGTGTGATGAGAATGTGCCCGCGCAGCGAGCATATATTTTTTTCTTTACGAATATACCTATAAAGTTTTGGTAGAAGAGGTTCCAACAAATAAATAGTTTATGAACTTGTTTTTGAAAAATTCAATATCTTTGCCAAAATAGTGAATTTCATCTTTTTTTTTTAATTTCTGCACCCAAATTTTAAAAAATGATCTCATATGCCTTGGAAAATACAATAAAACTATATACCTTAAAAAATGTGTGCATACTAAAAATAGTTTCTAAATATTTTCCAGCTTTCTTAAAAAGCTTTAGTAATATTTTTATTATTTTCCTTTTATATATACCTATATAGATTTTTAATGCATTGCGAGACTTCGGAAAAATAAGTCATTCTTGAACTTGTTTTTAAATTTTTTTAATCTCTACCGAAGATGTGAATTTCATTATTTTTTCAATTCCTATGTCCGAGTCGTGTGTGTTTTTTGATAAAATTTAGTATACATTACAACTAAATATCTCTAAAAAATTAATTTGTGTAAGAAATTTTGCCTAATCGTCTTAAACGTACAGAAAAAGTTTTAGTAATTTTTGTATTACTTGTACACTATATATATATAGAGAAACACATATTGTTACAAATTTCCTTCAACTTCTGAATTGAAAAAACGAGAGTTTTCTTTTTAAAAATTAAGAAATCATAAAGGTGCGTGCTCTGAAATATTAAAAAAAATTCTAATCAATTTTACTGCATAGGGGAGACTACCCTACAGTAGATAATGCTCTTCTGGGCAATGTATACCATAAATTCGTTAAGCGTGGATAATTCCATTGAAAAATTGAATATTTATTGAATTTTTAAAGTTTTTTCGAATATTACAAGTACCTAGATTAACCTCTAAAAATTTCTTTTTTAATCTCAAGAAATTTTAAACATCGTTCATTAAATCACAATAGATAAGTGCGTGAAATTTTAAAATGTAGAAAAAATTTGTTTATACTACCTTATTGTTTCGCAAACGTAGCCCTTTTTTGTATTTTAAAATGAAGGGGTTAAGTAAAACACAATTCATTGAAAAAGTCATGTAATCGAAGCATTCGTTTTTTCGACGCGATGACACGATTCTTAGGAATTTGTTTTAAAAAAATTAATTAAAATCATGTTTGAAAATATTTTTAAATCTTTATTACTGTTCTTTAATTTTATGGTAATTAAATAATATAATACATTAATACATGTTAAAAGAAACAATTTTTGAAAATACGATTTCCAATGAGGGTTTCAGTTAATGGAAAACTTATCTTGAAAAAGACTTTTATATTGAAAATATTTTTCAGAAAATTTATGTTCGTAGCACAATCTTAAAAAAATGAATAATATTTGGAAATTGAAAATTTCATTTTGCAAAATACAAAAGTAACTAGTTAGCTACAACTTTTTGAGCAAACGGATTCTAGAACACTGGTACTCTCGTAATAATATTTCATCATTTTTGCAGTCAAAAAATATTCACAAATATTGATTTAAAGTTGAATAATAAATTCTTCAAATTTCCAGACGTAAAACATGTTGAAGCTGCTATTCCTTCTTTGCATCGGTTTCCTCGCCATGAACAGCATCAGTTGTGGTGGCACGCCAGTGGACACTCAAATCGGTGCACACGTAAGTTACATAATAATATTCTTACCTTGAGTTTACGCTAGACGATACATAGTCTATAAAAAAACTGACATTTTTGCGAAGAGTGCACACCAGACGGTCTTCCATGTATAGGAGGAGGTACATGTATTGACAAACACTGCCCTGTATAGTCCTCGCAGAAAAAAGTCGCTAGAGCTGGACCTTTGATGGACGCTACATAAAGAAAATGACCTGATGATTAACCAGAATTATACATTCCTACATTCACTCCATGCTGATTTAAGATTATTAATAAAATAGTTCCAGTCGGAATTTAAGTTCATTTATTTACTGTTATGTGTTTTTGATAGTAATTTTTCAATTCCTCAAAATCATATTTTAAAAGTACTCGATCAAAAGAACTTTATCAATTTTTATTATAAAAATTAAACATTGAGAAATTTAAGTCCTGCATAATATCATATAACAATAATTTTTGAAACTCAAATTTTCTGTTTAAAAAAAAGTTACGCCAAATAAAAAGGGTATAAAGCCCCAAAAAACCTGCAATCGGCCAAACTTGTACATTCATATCCTAATGAGAAGGTATTAGTTTTATTTGAAAACTGACCATTGCGTTTTCTGAAATGTTGTGAATTTCAATGTTTTAAAATCAAAATTATTCTATATATTTTTCTTAATCTTGAAAATAATGTTTTCTTCAGTTTTCATTAGTAGTTTATTGGATATTTAATATGCTGGAAGATACTTTTCCCAAATTAATAAATGCAAAAAAACGTATTTTAACAATTAAAATAAATTAAATTTGTATTTTCCCCGTACATGTGCTCATCGCCTTATTGTCATTCGCACGAAAAAAATCTATAATTTAGTTTAAAACACTAGAAATTCATTGAGTGTCTGCCTTATCAAAGCTTCATGAAAATCGCGCGTTCTCGCGCTCTGCGCCGTAGGTGGCGCAGTGGGCTCCCCAAGGCGGCGCTGTATCGCACATCCCTTGTGACTTGTTATCCACTGTTAAACTGTTATCTTATTACTTTAAATGTATAACACAATTTATTCATCATAATGTAGTAAAGATATCACTGTAAAAAAGCGTTTTCAAAATGATACCGAAATCAATATCATTTTGAAATACAATAAAAATTTTATCGAATTCAACAGCATTTTGATCGATCGGAGTGAATGATCTACTTTTGAGATCATAATGATTTGATTCGGAACCATGTGTGAAGTCAAACCAAGATAACTGGCGTTCTTATAGTACTTTATCTCATATGCAAGCTTTTTATGGTTTCTGATCGTGCAGTGTACTTAAAAAGTTAAAAAAAATAATGAAATCTGATATTAGAAAATATCACCTGTTAAGTTGTAGAATTGGCGGTCATTTTTTTTAGCCTGAAAAATAAATAAAAAATAAGATCAAATTGATCCGAATTGACTGATCATTATGATCTCGAAAGTCAAATGATTGTTGGAGAAAAATTCTCTGCAACAAAATTGATCCTTTTTTTTACTGTGATATGATACCGCTAGCATTAAAGAAAACGAGTGACGGCGACAGTAGCGAAGATCTATCCGACGTAGATCCCACTATCTAATAAATGTGTTTAACTTTTTTTTTGTAAGAATAGAAACCTATACTACATTATGTTATAGAAATAGTTTGATTTTTTATGCAAATATCCTATTTTCCGACAGGCGGTATGAGACAACTAGTTTATTTTAATTTTTAATGCGGATCCGAATGAGCACACTTCACTGTCCACGGCGCAGAGCGCGAGTCCGCGCCTTTCATAAAACTGGCAGGCACTTATTGCAACACCTTTGACGAGGCAGGTACTCTTCAATAAAATTTTAGTTATGCACTTTTTTCGCGGGTTATTGATTTACAGACATTATTTCGCAACCGATTTCTAGGACAGGCGCTAGAATTCATATTTAGTAATGTTTTTAGCATCTGCGTGCTCTCTAAATCTGAATCAGTGAAATTTCACTGATTCTAATAGCTAGAAATGGGTCACTGACAATCAGTGAAAGGTTACTTATTGATTCAGTGAAATAACCACTTTTGAGGGTTAGCAGCACTGCACCGTGTCAATTTAGCAATCATAATAAAATAATATTTTAGTACATTCAATCAAAGAATCATAGTAAAAACTTAAAACACATAAATATGATCAAATATTCAAAAAGGTGAAAAGTTCCGATGGTTTTAAATGACAAACCTCACATGTTACTTTAATTTGAAGATTGGACTGTCATGTGCAAACCCGTTAAGTAAGTAGTTCCTATGCGAGTCAGAGTACATTTATCCTGCAGTTAATTCAGCAGGCTTACAGCCTGAAAATTAAAAAATTAATTTTATTTAGGAATTCTTCTTGCTACTCAAGTAAAAGATCAACAATAACGTTTAACTTGAAAATTTATAGGTTATGCTTCACATGACTTACTCTGGTTCTACTGAACTGAATAGTGAATAAGTCCGAAATCACTGATTAATCAGTGCCATGCTAGCGCGGCACGGGTTTGATTCCCAAAGCTGGAAGCGAGGCTCGATGTGTTTTCAGAAAGTTTCTCTTCTTTCCCTTAGTATATTGCCTCACATATACTCCGCAGTTTATAAGTGACTCTATAGTACTGTCACTAATGACCCTAGCAGTTGATGTGACTGTATAAATATTCCATTATTAAAATATTTTTACGTTTTGATTAACTTTATTGACTCGGTTTACGGATCAACATCAGAGACAGAATTTATTCATTAATTTGGCTAAAAGGAATGATTGACGAAATTAAATAATTTGAATAAATCTCGTGTCAGAATTCTGTCATAGAAACAGCCTGAAATTTTAAGTGAATTCAATGTATAACACAGCCACACACAAAAAAAGTCTGGTACTTTTGACGAGACACATGTATTCCTATGTATTTTATTATTATTATTATTATTATTATTATTATTATTACACCATTAAGCCATTTCCCTTTCGGGGTAGGCGTGACTCACTCAGCAGGGGAAAGGAGTAGTGTGT
>NC_046665.1:68058745-68068261 GCF_010883055.1 Belonocnema kinseyi
CTGTAGATTCTCAATTTTGATTCGCGTTTGTTTTGCTTTCTTGGGTCCCTTTTTTCTCCAACCCCGACCTAAGTTAATTTTTGAGATCAGAAGGTAATGGTCGGTATTTTGATCCGCGGAATCCGAATCTGAGGTCAAAATAGCAGTTTTTACAATTGATTTTCGACATAACCTCAAAAAATATATTTTTGAGTATATGATGATGAAACATGGTTTTTTTATACAGATTTCAAGCTGCTGAATTCATATATAGTATCAGTTCAGTGACATAACTAGAAAATCTGGAACATAACCTTAAAACAAAATCGTCTGAGCGGTGCTTTTCAAGACAAAATTAGATGTGTGTACTTCCAGACATCGAATTCGATACGTAAGTCAAGATAGCGTTTGTTTTGCATGAATTAATCCCTGAATCAAAATCAGCGAATTCTCATTTATTCCTTGGTAGCATACTTTTCACTGATGAATCAGTGACATTTTTAGTTGTTGACTAGATATTCCCTAGATGGCGTGGCTTTTATATATAGTTCTGCATACCACTTATGTTAAGGATTGCTGGCCCTGGTCTCGTCACAAGTACCAGACTTTTTTTCATGTGGCTGTGTAATTAAACTACGTTGTCTTCATTATTCGAGTAATGTAATTGAATATCATAATAGGCCTAACCATGACTGAGTCACTTAAATTATTTAAATTGACTTTCTGACTTGTATAGCCCAAATAAATAAACTGACTTAACTGTATTTTCCTAAAATACCTAAATTCACTAAATTAAGTCACCTAAGAAGTAACATTTACTAAAGTCACATATTCGACCAACTTCATTCAACAAAATTGACTTATCTATCTTCCCACCCCTTTCTCACAAAAAAAATCACCACCGAATTTTAAAACACTCCAACCCCTACATTAACACCAACATTTCCAACCAACTTCCTCCTAAATTCAATCCTTCCCTGTTTCTTATAATTTCTACTTCATCTTGAATCAAATATACCTACCATTTTCAGCTATTTATTGGCTCTCAAAAAGTAACATCTTCCGAAAATAATTCCAAACCAATCAAACTTATCTAAACTTTCCTGAACATATTCATACGACTCCGACCCTATTTTAAAACCAACTAGCAACAATACATAACTATAGATATAGATGAGAATCCACTCCAAAGTCAATCGACTCGAGAAAGGAAAAAGTTGAGAAAAAAGTAAAGTCGCCGGACACGGGGGTAGAGACGTACTTTGAAGGGTAAGGACACTAAGAGCAAGAGTCACCCTCGGGAAAAATCGGTGCTTCCTTAACGTGTAGGTTGGTAGGCAGGTACTCGTCAGTGACTACCTACACACGTGTTCGTACCCTCCTCGACCACTTCGACCGGACATGGCGCTTATAACGTACGCGCATGGTACGGAGGACTGTGTGATAGGGAGACAGAGAAAGAGGGATTCAGGAGGTTGGATGCTGGTTGGGTTCAAAGAGGGTTTCAGGGGGAGTATCGCGATACCTCATCGGCCAGAAATCGATACAGGAACGGTCAGGGGGGATAAAGAGGGGGAGGTACGAGGGACTCTGTCTGTATTTTTCACGGAAGCATTACGAACGCGCCCGCAGATATCTCCCATCAGAGGTTCTCAACTTTATCCCATATTCTGCTAATTGTATCACAAATCTGGAAACTTTTCCTCGATGGAGTCTAGATAGTAGAAACTCCCTTACAACTTCGATGCAACTTTATGAAATGTTCTTTTAGCGTTTTCTGAACCTTTTTTCAACTTTCTTCTAGGACGGATGTTGAATTTTAAGGGGAAAGGATGTCCGGTTGTTGAAGATCGTCGGGGTTTAAATGGAACTTTGAAAGTTGGTGCCAAAATCGGTTGAGGTGCACTGAGCTCTTCGTCACGGAGTGTTGGCAGAGTGCTCATGATCGATTACTCGTCATCCAATGCCCCGAGTTTGAAATCTGCCACCCGCCGCCAAACCAAATGTACTCTTTTTTTTGCAACCACCCCTGAATATAGCAATGGATTCAGAGGGAGAGGAAGAGTTGGTGTTTTGAGGCAAAACAAAATTGGTGAACGCTGTTCTAGATTAAGAGTTCTTTTTTAAGTTGTATTGAGCGCATGGTCCCGAAAACTAGACATTCGATTTTGGGGATGTCAGTTCGAATATTATTTTAGATATCTGTGAGGGAAAAAGAATTGTCCAATTTAAAGTTGTTTTTAAATCTTCAAGATAGTAGTATGTATCTTTGAACTACGCTAATGGAGTACTTTAGGACATTCAACAAATTGTATAACTTATTGTTGTGAGTACGTCTTTTTATGAACGATTGAAGAAAACTGGAATTCTGGAAAGCGGCTAAGCTAGTAACGTACTTGGATAATTTTTCAGTACAGGACTAGAGATACATTAAAATTTTTATAAACTAGATACTATTGAACTTTTCCTTTTTGCACGAACGCTGGATAGCCACGATTCATCAATATGAAAATTTCCATGTTGCACAATAAATTCCATTTTTGAGGGTCAACTCAATTTACAGCAATAGGTGAAATTGAGTTCTAGACAACAAATAGAAAAAAGTTAATTTTTTTAGTGATCGTCCTTTAATCGACTTGGAAAAATCTCATTACATTAAGTAAGTGAAAAATTAAAAATAATCAAATTAAAATTTTAAATGACGTTACTAAATAACTTTACAACTATTTTATATTAAAATAGAGGTTAACACTATATCATTATTTTACATTTAATTAAAAAATTATCCTTTATTGCAAAGAAAAAAAGCCTGATCATTTAAATTTCGTGTGACAAAAATGACGTAAACATTGTGATTCCTTCGTTTTTTTTCACTTCTAAGTATTTATTTAGTAAGTAACATAACCTCTGAAATCATATCAATGGAAAAATTTGATGTTTTTGTTTTTATGTTTTCTCTATTACCTTAAAAGTTACGAAAACTATTCTTTTTAATAATTTTATATGTTAGTTTTGTCTGTCTACTGGTCCAAATCAATATTATTAAAATATTTAGTAATCTTAAAAATAATTTGAACTCTCTTTCTAGCCTAGTTGGTAGAGCATCAAACCGCCAAACTGAAGGTCCTGGGCTCATATCTCAGTGGAGATAGAGAGCATTTTTTCACAATCTTAAAATTAATCATAATTTTAATAATATTGATTTGGACCAGTGGACAGACAAAATTAACATCTAAGATTATTGATTAATTTTGCTGGCCAACAACCCTACATCAATAATAAAAATATATTTTCTGATAGCTAGCATACAATAGTGTATCGATTTAGCTTCTGCTTCATTGCCTAGTGTTATAGACAAACTCCGCAATTTCCATAAAAATGTATATCACTCAAATGTTATTACTTTTTTCCCTTTATTCTAAAGAAGATACATGTTTTCTCAATTGCAAAGAGCCATCGAATTTCACTTGGGATTTCTCCTCGACTGGGCCAATATCTCTCGGTTTGACCATCGTCCATTCGAGAAATTTCAGGGAAAAGAAGGGTCCTAAATTTCAAACTTTCTCAAGGAAGGAAAGAGGGACTAAAGTCGACTGCGTGCTCAGAGTGGCAGATCAGTGACTCGGAAAATACTTATCGAACTTTATGGCGTTAGGAGTAAAGTCTATAAGGCTATATAAAAGGGTAGTGAGTTTTCCTGCTCGCGCTTTCGAGTAAGACAACACACGTAAAAGACCTTTCGAGGTCGTGTCGTGCAAACTTCATTTGACGGGAAAATTCTCTGGTAAATTCGACTGCAGTGCTCGTCTTGCTCATCAAATGAATTCTTCCTACAACGTGTGGAGCAAACGTGTCGGGGCAAGAGGTTACGTCTGGAGGATGCGCGGAAAATGGACAATTGCCAAGGACAATAGGGAATTGGCAGCGATCGAGGTGCGACTCGTGTCCTTCTATGTGTGCTTCAGCATAAAAGAGAAAAGATTCGAATCGGTCCCAGTTTTACGAGTTTGCTTCACCTTTAAACCTAAAAATAGCTTTAATTTCAGACTTACTTTGTCCATCAGGGTTTTCCCGCATATTATGCGCATGAATCTCATGTCAATTGCGTTAATTTTACTCTTATCTTTTTCTTGATAAGTCCATGTCTCGCTACCGTATAGTACTGTCGGTACAAATATGGAATTATGTATTGCCATTTTAGCTTTATTTGATATATTTTTACTTCTGATAAGGGGACCTGCTCTATTAATAACCAAATAATAAATGAAGAGTTCTTTATGCTGATACAAATACTTAGAAAAGCAATATGTTTTTTTTTTAATTTCGCAAAAACACTGCGTTCTTATAGAACGTGACACCTTCTCCGTAGTTTAAGAATCATAATAAAATGTCCATCGCTGAAATTTTGGTAGCGAGCTATCCATAGACTGCGTTATCAGCCTTGGAGCACAATAATTATTGAATAAACCTAATGCAGATAACTACGAAAATTACTTTTTTTCACAATAAGTTGCATTTTCAACCAAACAATTCAGTTTTCAAACAAACAGTAGAATATTGAACTAAACAAAATGAATTTATTACGCACTAACAATATAATAGTAGACTTTAATTTTTTTAAATTAACTTTTATCCAAAAATATTTGGCTTTTCTTATTGGGTTTTAATAATTCAGTTCGTATTTGATTGAAAAGAGAGAAAACGGGAAGAAAGGGAAAGTTGATTGAAAACAAGGGAAAAAGGGCATAGGAGAAAGATGTGAAATATAAAATATGAAAGCGATTTTAATACTTATTAAGTTTTTATTGAACTGTACCGTTGCAGGGTCATCCTTCGATAAAATTCCCAAACTTTGTTAAAATTTATCATTGAGTAACTTACTTTATGTACTTTAAGTTATATAAGTTCATAAGCTTACTTCTACAGACCGCCTATTACCACCTTTTTTTGAAAAATGATTTAAAATTTACGGTTTCAGCACCGCTGTAATCGAATCCAAGTAAGAAAACAGTATAACCATATATAATTTCATAAAAATATAAAGCCGAAAGGAAGAAAAATAGATGTTCAATAGTAGATATTCGAAACATAAGATACTAAAACAAAACATACAGATATTAACACTTTTTAAGAACAAAAAAAAAACAATTTTTTTTATGCCTGAGAAAATTTTAATTTATAAATAAATATTGGCAGAGCCTAATCATTACGACATCTTCCAGACTAATGGTTTGAAATTTACTTAAAAATCGAAGCGATTACTTTTTGGACACACAACTGCAGCTTCCCTCATCAGATCTTAAAAACAGTTTTTAAGAAAGGTAGATTTCGTGTTACTTTCATAATATGTGAGTATCGAGATCTGTACATTGAATTAAATTTGTAATTTATGTGGTGAAATTATGATTTAAGTTGTATTAAAAAACAATACGGAGGAACTAAGCAAATTTATTGTTTTTTACCACGATTTCATTAATAATTTCAAGACATGAATTCCAAATTTAAATCCATTTGCAGGTCATAGAACTCACACATTAACAAAACCACACGAAATTATCTTTTTTAAAAACTGTTATTAGGATCTGATTAGGGAAACCAGCCTTTGCCGGTCGTTTCTTGAAGCTTATAATATAGACAATGTCTTTCAATGTAATTTCGTGTTCCATGTGAACTTGTGAAAAAATGATGAATAATATTGTTGGTGTTACAAATATTAATAATAATTCTCAAAATTATTTGGAAAGAGTTGAATGTGGGATGAAAGTGCTGGTTCTTCTTCAACAAAATTCTTCAAGGTAAGAACGCTCAGCGTTAAATATCTTGAATACCCTCGGAAACTAACCTTTAACATCTAGATGGCATAGTTACACAATAAATATGTGAACCTGAAAAATCTATATATTTAGAGTAAACATTCATTTCTCCGTGAAGTTAGCTAAAACAGCATAATTGTAATAACGGATATTTATTACATTTTCCCGGGAAAAAAATAAACCCTGATTTTATCTCTTGGACCAGCAGCTTGATGATCGAAAATAACTATACAAGCGTACATTTATCACCAATTTTATCGTTGAAATAACTGTAAAAAGCTTGAAATACAACTCTAGCAACACACTGCGGTTTATATAACTTCTTCCATAAACCTCGGGAAAGATTGACGATATATTTTTCATCTCTTATTTGAAAATCGAATGTACATTTGTACACTTTGGTAAATAGAAACTTAAAAAAAGGTATGACGGTAGTGTAAACCCGGCTTCGCTTCAAATAGCAAACGATCATACCCTTTCATCAAATGGATTTTTATTGTCCATTTAAAAAAAAAAATTCATCGATTTCGTTTAATTTGAATAGAGATTCTTAGTAAATATACTAAACATATATGCAGTACACTTAAAACTTTTGGAAACAGGGCTCAGTCCAAATGACTCAAGATTTGATCACAGCAATCACAAGTTTATAAATTTATAAACTTACCGATCAGGAGGACCAGCAGAGAGGTGGGATCCATTCCCGAGGTCCAAGTTCAACGAGGCAAGGTCGGTTCAACGCATTCTTGAAACTTTCCTGAAACAAGAGAAAGCAGATGTGCGGTCAAGAGAGAGAAACTACCTCAAAGAGGAGGAAGCTGGAAAGCAGAGGGAATAGTCCTTGAACTTCGAACTTCTTGTTACTCGCGTTTGATTTAATTGAATTTCAAACTCACATATTCTATATTCCAATAATCGTTCCTAACTTTCCAAAACACTGGAAATTCATAACGCAAAAAATGAAATAAATTTATTTTATCAACAGAGAAAGAATAACAATAAAATCAAAAGACATTCTTTTGAATACAGTAAGTTTTAACGTTTTATTTGAAACTCAGACTATTATAAATTCTCCTTTTGGTATAAAGGGTGTGTGAACAAGATTGAATCGTTGTTTTAGGTACCTCGTGTCTAGAGAAAAATGAGCGTCATCATTACATCGTTGAAGAATTTCACAACATGGTTGTTTAACCAGCCCTCATTATCGCTGCATTTTATATTAGCTTGAAACTCTTCGCTAACACCATGAATGGATCCTTCCAAACTCTCAACAATAAGAGCTGTATAAATATTTAAAGCTGCGCAAAGCACTATCAACTTGCCATTATCTAGCAATTGCTTCTAAGTTGTAACAACCCCCAATTCCCCTAATCGAATTCTTCTCTTGTTTGTATTGATATTTTTAACATCAAGACACAAACACAATACGTGCACCCGTTTATCATACACACATTAAAATACCTGCCAGCAACCTAAGATATCGATAAACTGAAAACAACTCAACCACGAAACAAAACCAAAAACTCTATGCCTTCAGGGTGATGTTCTTTAGTGAGTCCTTAGTAGCATCATTATAATGACAAATTAAGATCATCATGTATATTATAACAATATATATCAGGATCATTGTAGCGATGCATTCAAGATACCCACATTCCCGAGAAGTGCGGACCTTTCTCGGTGTTTTTTAAAACATTTTTCACCAACCCTCGTAAAAAAGCCTCGAAAACATAAAAAATCATAACAAAAAAAACAAACCTCAAAACATATTTCCTTTCCTACCGCACATATCAAACACAACCCCATCACCACCTTATTTGCACACAAACTCCCGAAACCCAAAATGTCCCGAAAGCTGCCACCAACTTACAAAGCTTTCACTCCTCTCACACACAGAACATCTCGGAAATCAGAAACATTAAAATAATAAAACCCCTAAGGCCTCCACCACCATTGGGAATATAAAACCCCAAGATATTCAAAAATCAGAATACAAGACTTAGCCTTTACCCCTTCCTCGAAATAGAGTGTTTTTCACGAAAATTTATTTAGAGGTAAAAAAATGATTATTCTTATAAACATTGGTTTTGTTATATGCAATTTTTCAAGTTAAGCGTACCAAACACATTGGTGAATAATCTTTCAAGGAATAAGATGAACCGCACATAATTAGTATTAAACAAGAATTGCTACTTTTACGGGAAGAGATGGTGAAAACATAGAAGTATAATTAATTATTGTTAAATAAACAATTTTAACGTGATATCTTTTTTGAAGTTCGCTTTTAGTTCTTTTCCAAAATTAATTATAAATAGAAGCAGAAATATTTTACTTCATTTCATAAATCAATTTTAACAATGTTCACGTTGAAAACCGAGAGGATGAATTGTTAACAAAAATCTGAATTTTTAAACAATAACGGTTAAATTTTGAAACAAATAGTTTATTTTCCAACAACAAAATTAATTTGTAATCAAACAGTTGAACGTTGAAGGAATGAGGATTAATTTTTAACCTATAAAGATGAATATTGAACTAAATTGTCCAATTTTCAAACAAAAAGAATTAAACCGCAAATAAAAGTTGAAGTTCAATAAGTTGATTCTGAAAGACAAAAAGACGTACTTTTCAGAAAAAAATCGAATTTTCAACCAGGAGAGTTGAATTTCCCACAAGAAAGTTTATTTTAAACTAAGGAAGATGACTTTTCGGCCATAAAAGATGAATACTCGAAGAAAAATATAATTCTTAACATTTCAACGAAAAAATATATGTATATTTCAAATAAAAATGGTTGGATTCAATTAAGAATGAGAAATTTTCAACCAAAAGAGATGAGTTTTTGACAAAATAGTAAACAGAATTTAACAGAAGTGAATGTTTATCCAAACGATGAATTTTTAACAAAGATGTTAAACTTTTAATTGAGAAGCTCAATTTTCAACCAAAAAAGAGAAATTTACAAAGAAAAATATAATAGTTGGCATTTAAATCTAAAAAGATTTAAATTTTAAATAAGAAACAGTTTAACACAACGAAAAAAGACGCGTTTTCAAAAATTCAAGCAGTCGAATTTGCTGCTAAAAATCATTTTTCAAGGTAAAACAATGAATGTTCAATAAAATAGTTTAATTTTTAACCAAAGAGATAAAAAGTGTAATACTTGATATAGAAATCAAAATATGTTTTAATTTAAAATAAAAAACAGTTAAATTTAATCAAAAAATACGAATTTTCAATCTTTTAAAAAGGTGAATATGCAGTCTAAGAAATGAATTTCTAGCAAAAAAAGTTTGCTTTGATAAAAAAAGATTTTTTTTTAAAAGAGAGTTGAATATTCAGCCAGAAAAGAGGAGTTTTCTATCCATAAAGAAGAATATTTAACAAAACAGTAAAATTTTAAACTAAAAACGATACATTTTTTACGAAATAGTTAAATTTTTAACCAAAATAATTGAGATATGAATGAAAAAAATTGTATGAAAATAGAAGACTTATTCATATAAGTAGAATAAGATGCGGATACGCTCGCTTTCGTTCGCTCGCCCACTTTTTCAAAAATAAAATTGCGCTGTTATAATATAGAAGTAACGATATAGATGTAAGAATTTATGTAAATATTATAATCAAAAGCATAGATAGGGCAACATGGGAGGACTGTATAAGAAACAAAGATTTAGAGGGCGCCTGGACAATGTTACGGGATATCCTTGTTAGATGCACA
>NC_046665.1:68068361-68080200 GCF_010883055.1 Belonocnema kinseyi
AATCTGAAAAATCTCTATCCCATCCACACACTACTCCTTTCCCCTGCCGAGTGAGTCACGCCTACCCCGAAAGGGAAATGGCTTAATGGTGTAATAAAATAAAATTTGTAGATGGTCCTTGAAGTTCCTTAAAAACAAGGGTAATAAAGTGGACTTCTTTTTAAAAGGGGGATGATAAGAGGGGAACAGGGAAGAGAGTGTGAAATCTTCCCTCTGCACATGTACAACAGAACAGAAGCAAACAATATTGATCAACCTATTCTGATCTTATATCAATCTTCGGCACACAAAAATCCCAAAACCATTTACAACCCCCAATCACTCCACCTCAAAGATACACACACATAGAAACTTTTTTCTTCCTATGGTTTCAATGTGAGCACCAACCTCACTAGTAGACATTTTTTCTAAATATTTTTGTTATTACGTGCAAATTACTAGAAGGCTATCATTTAATTCGCCGAAGGTATCTCATACATATATAACCGAATACGACGACATGAAGCATAAAATCATAAATATATTTTTATGGTATGAACGCTTGAATCGGCCGCAAAAGGAAGAGGCGTTCCAGCAGGTACTAGGTGGTCCGGATATGGTGGATGGTGCTGGAGATCGGTTGCAAAGGGAACCATGGTGAACAGTAGAAGGGGATGGAAATGGATGGGGATGTAGCTTGTGCCGGAAACGCGACGGCGGCCATTTTTCACAGCGTGGACATCCGTTTCCGGTCTGCGATCACCGCGAAATACAAACAAAAATGGGGGCGAGAGGAAATATGCGAGAGAGAAAGAAGCGTACCTAACTGTCTGACTCGGTGGTGCATCGTTGCTTTATCGCTAACCACCAACTACGAATTCTACTTTTCTTTATCTCAAGGAATTCAAAAACACAACCGATGCTCAAGTTTTAAAATATTGACTAGTTTTTTTTCCATTGATTATGTACCAAAAGAGAAATATTATTTGAAATCTAATGATTTTTATTAACAATAGCAATTCTAGATGAAATACACAAAACACAACATCACAAAAAATTATTTAAGATTGTACATCTTTTAAAACTACCATCAACCGTGGTATTTATGGATCAAAGTTCGAGAATTTTTTAGATCACGGCTTCGCTAAAAACCAGGAAATGTTATCAATTTTTATTGTATTTTGTATAAATATTCTTGCGTATATAAACATCATTTTCCTATTTCTCACTTTCTGACCCAAAAATATCGATATATTCTATAAAAAAATCGTAGTGGTTCGAATATTTTTTTAACATAAATTTTATAAACTTTAACTTTTTGAATTTAATCCGAAATTTTTCCGCGAAATACGCTATCTCACTTTTTGCATGAGTGGAAAAACGAACAATTAAAAAGTTAACTTAGCGCTTACACTTTCGATGAATGAATTAAAAATCTATTTGATCCATAATTATCCGGTTTCATCCATAATTACTTCGGTTTACGGCATAATTTTTTGTCTGAAATTTCCGATTTTCGACGAAGAATGTTATCGTAACCTAAAAGTATTAAAAATTTATGAAACTCTCTTTGAAATAAATTGTTTTTTATTTGAAAATACCTATATCCCAAGAAAAACATTTGCATAATCGAAAACTGTGTAAATATTTTAAACCTTGTTCAAATTATAACGTTATTTTAAAACACCATTTTTTGATGTTAAGCATCAGCGTAATGTAAAAATATTAAAAATTATTAAACTTTTATCAAATATAGCGATTTAAAAATAATAATTTCAATTCCCAACGAAAAATACTAAAATAATCCGAAATTGATCAAGTCTGGAAACTGTATTATTTTTAACAAAAATCATTTGATTAAAATTTCATGATTTATTGTTTAAAAATACCAATTTTATGGATGAAACACACCTTATTAACCTCATGTTTAAAACACTAACATAACATAACAGAAAAATGTTTAGAATTGTAAATCTTCTTCAAAATCTCATGAATTTTGTGTAAATTAAACGATTTTCTGCGAAGCATGTTAACTTATCCTAAAACTGTTGAAAAGTTGCAAATCTTGTTTGAACTATGGTGATTTTTTTTTCAAATAGTAATTTTTTGTTTAAAACGCTAACATTTTAACCCTAGAATATTAACTATACGTCTCCGGGACGTAGTATAAAGTTAAAATGGACGCGATAGACTGTGAAAGTCCCAATTTACTTGAAATAAATAAGTAAAATCAATATAGGCCCGATTTTAAAAAAGAGTTGAAATTTATCAATAACTTACAATTATTGTAATTTACAAATTACAATTTATAAACAAAGTTAATATTTTAAATCGTATGTTGTGGGTATATTTAATAAACCTTACCCTAATAATATACAGTTCACCATACTTGTAAAACTTAATTTCAGCAGGTTTTAATGATATGTATGCCTGAGAGACGTATATTTAGTAACAAGTAATTTTTATTATAGTTAGTATTCTGGGCTTAATAGAAAAATGTACCAACTTCCGACGACAAAGAATGTTCTAATAAAAATTGTTAAAATATTCTAAAACTTTTTAAAATTGTAATAATTTTTATTTTAAACTATTTTTTTAACGCTATTAAAAAACCTCAAATTGTTCACTGAAAGCATCAACCTTTAAAATATGCTTTTTTTGTTTTAAAAAACGATACACTATGAAACCCGTTGATATAACTAGAAACTGTTCAAAAATCGAAAATTTTGTCAAATTATAATCATTTTTTTTTAATATCAAAAATAATAAACTAATAAGAAATGGTTTAGGATTGTAACTCTTTCTTTAAAACTAATGTCTTTATGTTTAAAATCATCGGTTTCTAGTGAAAAACGTTAACGTAATCTAAACATATCCAATATTCATGAACCTTGCAAATCTAATAACTTCTCGAAACACTAACAAACCCATAAAACCTAATTTGCTGAAAAAATTTTAATCTTTGAAATCTAATTATTCTTTATCAAAAATACCTATTTCCAGTGTAAAACGTTAACATATCCTAAAATGAATGAAAATAGGGAATCTCGATGCTGATTTTTGTCTTGAAAATGCTCAGTTCCAGTGGAAAAAAACTTAAACAACCTAAAACTTTGAAGTTTCCTACAGAACTTTAGGATTTTTCATTTATATTATACTTTTTAGATAATTACAATACTTTACTTGATAATTCGACAGTTTTAACATAACCTCGCAAGAGTTTTAAAGAACACAAATGTTTCTCTATTCGCATACGATTTTCTATGTTTATTCTTATTAAAAGGGATTATTTGTAAATTTATTTTTCAAAATTAAACACATAAAAACTTCAAATATTGAAAAGTTAATCACGTTTTGAGCAACAATGATTGGAAGATTTTCGAGACATATATCGTTACGCCACACACTTTTTAGGTTGCGCTCAAATTTCAAGCTGAACTGATTTATTATCGATATCTTTCAAGAAATAAAACTGCAGAATTTACAAAATCTTAGTATTTCACTTTAAACAAACTATTGCATGGGGTATAGGTTGATTATAAATACGTCCTTTTTTTCTACGCTTTTCTTGCATTATTTAGAAATTAACCTACCTGTCTCGCTCTCTAATTACGTCTATTCTTCGAACTCTTGTCTAGGAATGAGCCAGAGCGAGTCGATTTTACTTAAGCAAGCAAAGGATATTTCTTGTATTTATTAATTAGAATTATTGCAATTATCCACTCATTAATCATTTTTATGGGAAGAAGACTTTATTTTCTTCTAAACTTAAATATGAACTGTCTCTAATAATTAGTTAAGATTTTTTAAATAAAATTATCCCTTTATTCTCTAGTTTCAAATCTACAGCCCGTTAATAGTGCATGTCATTTTTAATCCCATATTCCTAAATTTTAAAAGTTTAAAATATTTTTCAATCATTACATATGAAAACCGATTTCAATCCAGTGCAATTCAGTTTTGAAGCGTTCGGAGTCGGATTTAGAATACTTAAAAATATTCCTCGAATTATAAATATTTTCCAAAAACTGAAATATTTTTAAAAGCATTAGAATTCAAAACTTGCGCAAATTGTAAATGCTTTCGAATTAAGAATATATGCAATTTGAAAATGTATCATAAATAAAAATAAATTCTGAAGTATACAAATTTGCAAGCCTTAAGATAAAAGAAAATACAATTTGAGTGGGGGAAGCTACCAAAAGGTGGATATTAGAGTAGGCCGAAAAATCCTTTTTTTCGAGCAGCGGATTTTAATAGTAATTGACGAAAAAATAGTTTTATATTTTTTGTAGGAACAGTTTTTAATACTGAATAATATACATTTTTGAAATGTTGAGAAAAAAACCGTTTTTTGTATTATGCACGGTTTTCTTTTAATTCAAACATTCTACTCTTGAAATTTCTTTATCTTGAATCAAAGGATCATATGCTATTCTTTTGGTATCAAATAACAAATTTTATTTGTGATATACAGGATTTAAAAATTACTGAGAACGTGAAATTCAACACTTCTAAGCCAGAGAAATTTTTTTTTGATGATATCTTCACCTAATGACAAAACATAACTAAATAAAGAATTGTAGTTTTTGGGATAGCGTCACACCTTATGATGCGGAAATTTAATTCCTTAAATTTATGGAATTTCTTTTTAATAAGTTGAAAAACCATTGGTTTTAAGCTTCAAAGAATCGCGATAAATAAATTTTAAAGGCTATCTTAGTAGTGCAGCAATTCAGATTACTCTTAAAAAACTTTAAGACAATTCAATTGTACTTGCGGAGGGCCAAAATGTATGTCTTTCAGTAGTAAATACAAAAATTAGGTAGAATAAAAATTAAAGTTTATTCATTAGAAATTTACACAAAATTGTATAAAATTCGATATGCAAATTTGCGCCGTGCTACTCACTAAAATTTAAATGCAATTGGCTTAGAAATGCACACAAAACGCCACGATTTCAAAATTATTTCCCGGATAGAAATGCATTTCAAATTAAAAAAAATCCCAATTATTAGTTCAACCAACAAAAAAATGGGTCTGGATCGCAGAAAATGTCTTGCAACATAATCAGTGGATATGAATAGACGGAATATTTATTGGACAAGAAAGTAAAGATTGAAAAGATTCGCAAATCTTTGTCAAAAGTTTCCTCTTAGTGGTAAGAATTAGGCAGTTTTCACTATAGGATTCGATGCGATTTCATTGCTCCTTTAAGCTGCTTTATCGAACCATGAAAGGTCTTGCTGCAACCGAGACTCGGGTTTTAAGAAGTCCCTATACTAGTAAAAAGTATTGCAAGCAAGACGGGAAAATACATCTGCAACCATTCCCGGACTACGAAATTCTTATCACGACTTCTGCGATTTCAATCCCCGATTCTTTTCACGTGCACATCCGAAATTCCTTGATCGACACTCTATCGAATTTTGAAGATCTTCAAATAACTATTCGACTGAGGTTATCTCAATTCGAAACGTCTGTCCCCAATTGAAAATTTTGTTTCCTTAAGCATCCAAAACTTATAGTTTTTACACTTAATAAAAATTAATAAAACTAATTAAAATATATTCAAATTAGGAAAATGCAATGTCTAATGTTTCCATTCTTTAATTTCTCCATTGGAAGTATATCCAAAATTAAAAACTTCAAAGAGGCCGTGCAATTCCGTAAAAAAATGCCTGGATTTTTGAACAACGTATCCCCTTTGTTAGGGGTTATTTGTTTAGCTCCCCATCTCCTCTCTTTCACGTAAAATTTATAAAACAAATGAAAAATATTATTTTCTTATCCACTATACATAAACTATGTATAACTTTTCACCTAGGAAGATCAACCTTTAACCAAGTATTAATTTAATTTTCAACAAAAGAGATTAATTCTGAACGAAAAAGTGTGAATGGATTAATTTTGTACCAAAGAAGACGAGCTTTCAACAAAATACGTGAATTTTCAACCAAATCGTTGAATTTTCCAATGAAAAAGTCAAGTTTTCAACAAAAAATGGAATGGATAGATTTTCATAGAAAAAAATTGATTTTCCAGAAAAATTAAAATATAACCTTTACAAAAATACACAAATTTGATAAATAAAGAAACGAATTTTGAACTAAAATAAGGAATCTTCAACTAAAAAAAATTTTTTTTTTAAAGTAGTTTAACTTTCGATCAAATAGTCGAACTTTCTACCAAATTGTTGAATTTTCGAGTTAATAATACAAATTTTCCACAAAACATTTGAATCTTCATTTTACTTTTTCACAAAAATGTTGCATTTCCAACAAAACTATACAATTTTAATCCAAAAAAGATTACTTTAGATCGAAAAGTTTAGTAGTAAGTTTTTCAATTGAAAAAAATGAATTTGCAACCAAAAATAGTTGATTTTTTATTGTGTTCGAATCATTCAGTTTGCATTAAGGTAGAAAAAATATAGAATAGGCGAAGCACTTTGAAGCCTGATGTTATAAATAAATATAAATTTTGAGAATTTATAGACTAAAAATATAGAGCAGTTCAAATAAACAATAAAGTTCATTTTCAATACTTGAAAATATTAGGTTAAAAACTGGAAATTTTACTTTAGAAATATAGTTAATTTTCTATTAGAAAAATTTGATTAAGTGCCCTAAGAAATGGTGAAATTGTACGTTTTGAAAACAAAATACTTATTATTTGTTCCCTAAGTGTATACAATTTTACTATGATAGCACAGAAAAGTCTTTGACCTACCCTCTCACCGAAAATACTTTTTTGTGTAATTTATGCACGGACTTAAATTATACCTGTGTCTGAAATATAATTAAATTTATAATTAAAAGAAAAAAATTAGCATTAAAAGGAGAAAATCGGACATAACGAAATACTGGTAAAATAGAGAGGCGTAAAAGTGGCTAAAACATCGAGTATCAAAGCAATTTCAAAAGTGGTCAAGTTTGCTCTACTTCACGGCTTGCAAGCAACGACGAGCAGAGATCGATTTTTTCGGTGATACATGGCCTGGCGATAAAAATAGATGGAAAAAACTCATCCCTGCTGCGGATAAAAATTGACTTCAATCAAAAGGGAGATGGGGTTATGAAACCGAGAAAAAATAACATTAAAGAAACAAGTCAGAGGAACCAAACCCTTCTTGTTTCAGAAGAACTATAATAAAGAGAATAAAAATATATCCAGTATCCACATGCAATGAAGAGACTTTAAAAGGCACATTTTTTGTTTTCAATAGAAAAATCATTCAACATTCTATACATTATTATTATTTATTATTATTTAAACATATATATTTATCCATTAAAATGTAAAAATAGCAACTTCATATTTGACTACTGTTCCAGTTTTTTACTTTTAAATAAAAAAATCAAACAAAAATTAAAACAAAATCGCAATTTTACAAGAGAGAAAAGCAGCATTTTGTAAAATCAAATTCGAAATAAAAAAATACAAGAATTCACTATTAAGCAGATGTATTTCTGAATAAATACCAAACAAATTTTATTGAAATAAAACCCCCAGTCATGAGAAAATATAGACTAAAGTCGACGATATGCAGTTGACACTTTTTTTTTGTTCCGGGTTTTCTTAGTACAATGATAAAAAATAAAAAAATAATCAATTAAAAAAAAACTATTAACCTTCTCACAAGATTTTAAGTTTTTGAATACAGAGAAAAAATGGTAACTGAAAAAAAGTATTAAAGTTTTGAAAAAATGAGGTTTTAATATTGAGTCCAGAATTCCATAATTTCTGAAAAGTGGCTACAAATCATGATAAAAAGTCTAATTTTTACATTTCTATCAATATAGTAACTCTTTTCCGAGTTTTCATTCCATTATCAAACACTTAAACATCTTATAATTATCTTAGGTAACAGTATTATCTGAAATCAAATAATATTTAGTAAACCGAGATATTTAACGTGAGTTCAGCAGATTCTTAAACAAATTATAACATTTTAATGCGCATAGTATTAAAATAATATCGAACACGTTCATTATTCCTTGTATTTCTTAATATTTCAAATATTGCAATTTTGGGATTCCTCAAGAACAAGAAATAAATCTTTTTCAGTAACTTATTCTATAATTTGGTTTTAACTTGAACCTGTCTTTCTTAAACATATAAAACATACGTTGTAGTATTATTTGTAGATTTTACTATTTACTCTTACACGTGAAAGAATCGATAACAAAAGAGATGTATTGGATTTTTTTCCGAGTTGATTTTTAGGAAAATTGTATAAATGAATTTAATTGAACTATTCATAATAGTTTCAATAAACTAATACCTATATTTTTCTAAACATTTTCTATTCTACAATATACATTTTTGGTAATGCGCTTAAGTCATTTACGTGAATTCTCAAACATCAACTCTAAATTCAAAATTCTCTGTAATCTTTTGCATGTTGACAGTATAATTTAAATTTTATAGTGAACTACAGAATGAACTATTTTCTCACGTTTCAAACTTTCTTTTCAATGGCAAAATATTTTTTTCTTAATTTTTATGAAAGTTTATTTAATTTAGTAAAAAAAGAGAGATTTTTGCAAATATATAAAAAAGGTTTAAATACTTGTTTTAATTTCCTTGCAATAATATATTTTTAATAAAATTGACTCAACTGCACATAAACACGTTGCAATAGTCAAAAAAGCAATAAACTTATTTGTGAATTTTGTGACGGAAAAAAAGTTATCAATACTGTCAGATACTATTTTTTCTCTTGTTGACTAATATTATGTATAATAGTGAAGCACTTATCAAAGTAAAATGTAAAATCATACAATCTCACGTTTTAAACATAAAAAGTGACATTTTTCTTATAACTTGGATTCAGCGAAATACAATAAATAAAATAAAAAATATCGGAATTGCAAGTTTTGTGAAACATCCATTTTTTACATAATATTTTTACTTTTGACATCATAATATAAATTTTTTAATCAATCAATGAAAGAATTAATTAGAGGAAAGTTGCCTAAGACGAGTCCCTTTTCATATTTTAATAAACTTTTCGATTTTAATGAACTTCAGAAGTAAACGCAATTATTGACATCATAATTCGAAGGCACTAGGGCGCGCGGCTGTTGGATCTCGCGCTTCGCGCTCGGATATTTATTCTTTGCCTTTGGAATGCTTGAATGCAACTTTGTCAAAAAGATCTCTTCTAGATCGCAATATTTATATACATCTTCATATTCTGAATTTTCTACTTAATTAATTATAGTCAAAGATTAAATTTCTCAAAGATCTGTAGGCTTTGAGATACACATTCTCATCGTGACACTCGCGCTGCGCGCTCGATTTTCGACACACATTTGTAAACAGGTTTTGTTCAATCTTTTTTTTTCGTAACTTTGGTCGTTCTTCCACAAATTTTTTATTTATTTTTACAAAAAATTTATCTTAATGACTTCCTTCTATAAAAAGAACATTCTCAGAGATATAGCATTTTCAAATTTGTTTAAATCAACCGAAAACCAAAATTTTATGCCGAAAAATGCACGTTATGAAAAAAGTCAAAAGAAGAAAAACATTTATTTCTGAAAGCCTCACAAGATTATCATAACAAATTTATGGATTTTCTTGAAAAGTTAAAAACTCAAATTTTGATTGCACAAAAAATAATGAAAAATCCAAAATTCCATTTCGTAGTCAAACTATGTAGGACGCGTAAAAAGATGAAGTAACAAAAATTGTTATCCCAAAAAAGGTCTACAATTTCGTTAAGAATCACCTCTTGATAGGACGCGTACTTTTTGTTTTATTCGTGAAGAAAAAACATTGAAAATAAAAAAATAAAATAAAAATGTGTGGAAAAACGACGAAAGTTACAAGAAAAAAGATTGAACAAAATCTGTCTACAAATGTCTGTCGAAAATCGAGCACGCCGCGCGAGTGTCACTATTAGAATGTGTACCTCAAAGCCTACAGAGCTTTGAGAAACTTAATCTTTGACTATACTTAATTAGGTAGATAATTCAGAAAATGAAAAGCAAAAAAATACTGTCATGCCATCTAAAAGAGATCTTTTTGATAAAGTTTAATTCAAGCACGCCAAATGCAAAGAACAAATAGCCGAGCGCGACATGATTCTTAACGAAATTGTAGATCCTTTTTGCGATAACAATTTTGGTTAATTCATCTTTTTTTGTATCTTACATAGTTTAACCACAAAATGGAATTTTTGATTTTTCATTATTTTTTTAGCAATTTAAATTAGAATTTTTAATTTTCCAAGAAGATCCAAAAATTTGTTATCATAATCTTGTAGGGATTTCAAAAAGAAATTTTTTTTTCCTCACCTTTTTTTCATATCGTGCGTTGTTTGGCTTAAAATGTTGATTTTCAAATGATTTAAAAATTTTCGAAAATGCTATAACTCTGAGAATTTTCTTTTTATCGAAAAAATTCATAAGGACAAATTGTTTGCCTTTCTTAACACTATAAATATCTGTACACAGAATTTTCAAATTTGAAAAAAGTGGGTTTAAAAATTTTTCAAAATGCGCTCACTTTTTGAATTTTCATCAAGAATGGCTGGTTAACGAACTCGTTCTTTCTTTCAAGACCTAAAAAAAGTGTACCAAAGATCGATTTGATCCGATCATTTTTCAAGTCATCGTGTTTAGGGACGGACGGACAAACAGACATACGCCATCATACAAATGTTTAAAAGGCAATGAACTGACGTTGAAAAAAATATGTATGTAGTTCATTCATTGTTTTTGTATCTTGCATAGTTTGACCGTAAAATGGAATTTTTGATTTTTCATTATTTTTGTATGATTAAAATTTGAATCTTCAACTTTTCGACAAAATTCCAAAAGTTGTCACGACAATCTTGTAGGGCTTTAAAAAATCAATGGTTTTTCTTCTTTTAATTTTTTTCATATCATGCGTTGTTTGGCTTAAAATTTTCATTTTAGATTTTTTTTTTGGATTTTGAAAATGCTGTAACTCTGATAATTTTCTTTTTATGGAAAAAGTCATCACGATAAATTGTTCTAGTTTTTTCTGACTTAGAGGAGCTCGAAACGTGGAGATTTTATAAAAACCGACAAAGTGAAATTTTACATAAAACCAATACCTTCCCATTAGTATGAGAATGTAAAAAGGATATATTTCTGACATGAGTTTAAGGATTGCTGAATCGATAAAGAGAAATATTGTCTAAAGTCAAGATACCGGTTTGACACTTTTTTACAGTTTTCAAATCGACATAGGGAAGTGATAAAAAATTCTTCTATAAAAAATGAATGGTCCCAAAAACTCACAATTTTAATGTTTTTATTTTTGTCGACTTTCCGCCATTCTTAGTGGTTCATAATGTGACGTCAAACGGGGTAATTTCGGACATGTGGTGTAAATTTGGACATTCGAGTTAAGGCTTTAATTGGTTCTTGATTCTGGTTAAAACCCCCTTAAGCAATTAAGCATTTAGGAATGTCCATATTTACCCCACATGTCCGAATTTATCCGGTTTGATGGTACATATTGCGCCTGATTTAAGTGATAAGGTATAGTGTTCTTTCTTATGTTTTAAGCTTGAGATATTATCATTTAACATTTTAATTAGATAAGTTTAATTTTGTATTGTTTTATTGCTTTAATAAACTCTTTCATTTGTTAACGTAATTAAATAAACTTTAGGAAATTCATGAATGCCTAATGCTTTCAGTAAACAAAAATAGCAAAATATATCAATAAAATAAATCAATTAATCCACCCTGAATATTGTTATGCGAAAACATTACGAGTATACCAGGTGTATACATATGAAACCGGTATTGCCATCTAGCGGCCAGTAGGCACACTTGTAGGCACTGTCGGAACTTACCATTTGTGCTAATTGGCG
>NC_046665.1:68080300-68082756 GCF_010883055.1 Belonocnema kinseyi
GGGCGCATACTTTGAATAAAATATTTGTTATCATTCTCTTGAAATAAATGTGTTTTTTTCTTGAAAAAATACCGGTTTCATATGTATACACCTGGTAGTCACCACTTACGCATGAGAATGCACTCTTCAAAATCAAAAAACTATGTAATTAAACACTAGATATTTATCAATTTTATTCGTAGCGTACTGTTTAAAAATATTCTTTACATTTATGCCATATTAGTCATGCAAAATATATTATAAGGTGTAAAGTAAACGTTAAATAAGGTCTTACAGAAAATAAGTATAAACAAAGTTCAAAGACTCAATATTGAAGAAAAGCTGTAAAATGTAAAATATTATTCATTTTAGATCAAGAATCTACTGATATAAATCGAAAAAGCAACATATTTTTAAACACTTCTTATTCGTTGTGTGAAATCAACAAAGAGGTTAGGTTCAGGTAAAGTTACAACTTATTCGTATGTAAAGCAGATTTCTTTAACCTACATTTGCCTACCCTAACCGGGACTCATCTTATGAATTAAGTGAGATCGCAATTTTTGAAAATATTTTTATTAAGCTTAACATTTTTGTTAAGTTTCTTCCAGTGCAGAGAAAACCACTTTCAAAATAACTAGAATTCTGCTGAGCATTTATTCGCATGCGTAAGAGGTGACTATACTCGTAATGTTTTCGCATAACAATATTCAGGATGGATTAATTGATTTATTTTAATTATTTATTTTGTTATTTTTATTTACTGAACGCAATAGGCATTCGTGAAATTCCTAAAGTTTATTTAATTAGGTTCAAAAATAAAAGAGTTTATTAAAGCAATAAAACATTAAAAGATTAAACTTATCTAAGCAACATGTCAAATGATAATATCTCAAGCTTTAATCATAAGGAAGAACACTATACCTCATCACTTAAATCAGGCGCAAGATGCACCATCAAACAGGGTAAATTCGTAAAAAATAACTTTCAAAATAAACAAAGAAAAAATTTTGCGAAAAACGACACAAGGTAAGAACTAAAATTAACAGACAACAATTTTTCAGGCAAAAAAGATCTATAAATTTGTTATTAATCATTTTTAGATAGGACGAGTATATTTTCTTTTTATCGTAAAAAACAAAATTAAAAATTTTTTAAATTAATTTTTGGACAAACGATACAAGAGACGAACAAAATTAGAAAAGAAAAGTTGTTTAACCAAAAAATGTCTAGAAGTTTGTTATGACCTCTGGTTATAAAAATATATTAAAAGTAAAAAATTAACGTTTTGGAAAAAGGGCACAAGATACAATAACATTTTATTTAAGAAAATTTTTCGTCTAAATTACATCTAAATGGAATGTAAACAAACTAAATTTATGGAAAAACGACACAAGTCTCATTCGCTCAAAATCACCTCTCACACAAATATCGAACAGTATTTTATACCACGAAAGGCGAAAAAATCATGTCAAAGTTGAGATTTTGAGGTTAGAGTGGTATGCATTTATTTTCATGATATACATTGTCAGGGGACTAAGAATAAAATTTAATGCAAAATAAGAAACAAATATTAAAGTAATCATTAAAAATAAGATTTGTACTTTATTTTGCAATATCTGAACAAAGAGCCCCAGAACTAGGTACATAAATAAATATAATATACTTTGGATATAATAGAGTTGAACATAATGTAGAAAGATTCGCATTTTCGACGAAATCAAATGCGAAGCATGAGATAATTGATGAGAATGTAATCGTTAAGGCCGAAGGAGCTTTAACAAAAGAGAATTCACAATCACCCATTGACAGTTGTCGATGCTTTGACATTTAATTTTAAAAGGATTGCGTAAAAATGTGGTGGGGCTAATACATTATCGAGCGCGAAGCGCAAGACAAATATATTAGCGAGCACGAAGCGCAAGACAAATATATTATGGAGCGCGCAGCGCGAGAACCAACATTCGCACGCCCAAGGCGCTTTCAAACTTGCGAGCCAAGCGAGCCGCGCGCGATGAGAATGTGCTTGCGCAGCGGACAGATTTTTTTAAATTGCGAATTTGATTTTAGAGAATGTTATATTCTTTAAATTTTTGTAAAATCAGCTTTTTATTATTACTATAAAAAGCAATTTCGAACAAATCTTTGTGAAAACATTTTCAATAATGTTTATTATTCTTTGATAATTGTCTATGCAAAAAAAAGTTTTCGGGAGAATGAACCTTGCCTCATTCTGATCTACCAGTTTTCGAATGGTAGTATGCTTTGCAACAAGCAGTTTTGAATGAAAAAAATGTTAAGAGCGGCATTCGGAGGAATGAAAGCCACTTGAAATGAAGGTTTAAACGGAAAAGAGTTGAAAATAGATTAGCAATGGAAAGATTGAGGGAATTGAAATATAAAGAAGTGAGAAAGGAGCGAACAGCGTGGAGGGGACCAAAAGGAATAAACCCCGTGAGAATCGATAAAGAGAGCGA
>NC_046665.1:68082856-68084353 GCF_010883055.1 Belonocnema kinseyi
TGGAGTTAAATTGGAAAGAGGGATGACAAAAAATAGTGGATTTCATTCGTTAGTGAAGAATTTTCACTCATCATCAGGTCGCTGCTTTAGGTTATATAATTTGTAATTCTATTAAGACCATTCTTGTTAAACATTATTAGAGTTTTTTAAAACATTTTTATCAACATTCAAATGACAAAGCAGGATATTTTCTTAATTAAAGAGTACCTATGAATAAATGGATTTCGCTTTTCATACTAGGAAAATGGTACCAGCATAAATGAATTTTATAGGAAGAATTCCGTATTGTGTTGGATTAGTATTGCTGTTTTTAGAATCACGAATGCACTCATTTAATTAAATTAAGAAGAGCAGCTTTTTGTTGTGATAAAAAAGTTTCAATTTCATATTATGTTAATAAATAATAACAATTAAATAAAATTATTATAATGTTATCTGAAAGATAAATATTATAAGGGTGACTGCGAAAAGTAGGATAATGGAATTTTTCACATTTCCTTCAAAATATTCATTTTTCTGAAATGATCTCAGCAGAGTACTTATTCAAAGCACAACTGATTAGAGTTTTCAAATTTTATACGACTTCATTTTGAAATTTACATATAAAAACTTATAAAAATTAAAAATGCAAATTGGTAATATTAACACAATTTACTAAATACTTAGGATTCACGTAGATATCACTTATATTAAGCTGAAATAGAAGAATTAAAAATAGTAGTCAATATTTTAAAGTTACATAATTTTTTTTCACTTTTTACACGGAGAGAAACTTCAACCCTCACAAAAAATGATATTCTTGGCATATCCCTAAGATATCTCGGCAGGATATGGGATATTCTGAAAAATGTCCTAAAAATCTCCCGGGATATCCGTGGCCTATTTCAAGGATATCGAGATTTCCGCCCCCTATTATATCCACTGAATGTCCTGTGTGGGATATACTCAATATCGAATATTCGGTTTCTTTCAAAATCATATCTCAGTATAATTAGCAAAAAATTATTACCACGAATAATTTTCATAACCATCAACAGCCTACTTACAATCAGTTTTTATGATTAAAAAATTAAACTAATATTTACCGCGTTGGTTTGTATAATATAAATGAAAATTGGTTATAACTTGGCACGAATATTCGAGAAATTGTTGACTTTTGTTAAAGTGTCACTTATTACTGCCTGACACTTTTCGTAGACTGAGAACCATGATGGAATTTACCCGAATGTGACTTTAGAGGGGACTTTACCATTATTGTATTTTATAATTTTGTACTTTGTATAAAATCTCCAGAAAAATACCTAATATCCTTAAATTGTTTCGTATTTTAATGATACAATTGAATATAAATATAATTGGTAGTCGATAGAATTGGGATATTTTGGAACCATCCTTGGCATATACCAGGTGTATACATATGAAACCGGTATTTTTTCAAGAAAAAAACACATTTATTTCAAGAGAATGATAACAAATATTTTATTCAAAGTATGCGCC
>NC_046665.1:68084453-68101329 GCF_010883055.1 Belonocnema kinseyi
CGCCAATTAGCACAAATGGTAAGTTCCGACAGTGCCTACAAGTGTGCCTACTGGCCGCTAAATGGCAATACCGGTTTCATATGTATACACCTGGTAAATATGGAACATTAAGGCCATGTGATGAGTTGGTCACGTGACCAGATGTCTACCTGAGATTAATTCACGAAACTGCTCATTGATTTTATTCACGCTTTGGCACAAGAACTATGATCTCGGAATCCGTGCTTTCAAAGCATAAGTTTCTGTGTGGTTACGTTACATTGATAATTTTTTATAAAGCTCGAAAATAATTATGCAAACTAATCATAATTCAAGCTAAAATTGACAATTTCATACTTACGAAGATTCTGGTATAGTTAAAAATCAATGTATGGACAATAATGTCGAAGAACTGTGAACAATGATATTTATTTTTGTGCAATTTTTTTATAAGATGTCTTTTATTTATCCGTGTTAATTTATCATAGTATAAAATGAGAGGATATTTCAGAACACTGAAATCAAAATAAAATTAATCGTCAAAGCAGACATTTTTGACAAATTTTAAAATATTTATATCTTCTCCGTACATATTTTTTTGATTTAAAAATTTTTTTGATCATAGTCGCATATCATGTCATACGACCTTCAGTAAATAAAATATTCATACACTTTTCGATTAACCTTGATCTTTAAAAAATTACTACAGGTACTTTAAAGATTTTGTTGTTATTATATTATCATAATAAATAATATACTAATAATTTTTAAAATGTTGTACTAATTTTGCACCTGCAACAAAATCGAAAAAATTTTCAAACATCTTATTAAGGGAAGGGTCCACCCGAAGCACCCAAAAAAAGGCTATATTTGCTAATTTTTTCCAAGAAAACTATAAAAGATACTGATATAAAAGTTGTTGGGTTTGATAAATTAAGTCTTAAAATATATAAAAAATTTTATTTAATTTTTTATTACAAAAACGGTAGTTGTGAAAAGCACCTCAAAACTTGAATTCTTTGGTAGTTTGATAAGAATTTGAGAACGCCTTACCTGAAACAAAAAAAATCAAATGGTTTTAAATTTAGTATGACCTCAGCTACAAAGTGAAGCAAATATCTGAAGTTTTATCAATAAATAGAAAAATGGTGGATAAATTACAAAAAAGCGAAAAATAAGCGTTTTTTTTTGCCGTTTTTGACTAAAAATTAATAGTATAAATTAAAATTAAGAAAAGATTTTGCTTCACTTTGTTACAATTCCTGTGTAGAATATGTGGTTTAAATTTTATAAGAATCGGTTCACTGGTTCGCGAGATACGATGGAGCCAGTTTTTCAAAAGGTTGTTTCGAGAAAAACGCGTTTAAATTTATTTAAACTAAAAATCATGAAAAATCCTTACCTAAACTTGATCTGCGATGCCTGGACCGTACAAAAGACCTGCTTCTTGCTCAAATTCTTCAATCTCTTCCAGCCTTGCCTGCTTCCACTTCGATCTGGCCTCTTTTGAGCACTCAGAGCTTCGACGGTTCGCAGATTCGGTACGTCAGTCATCGAGTCTTTTAGCAAATTCGATCGCACCTGGCCCAAGTTCCATGCCCATCGTGTTCATTATCTTCATCACTGGCCGGAATCCTTCGTTGAAGATACATGCAGAAACTTTACACGCAATTTCAACAACTTTTTTGCCGTTAAACAAGTGTTTAGGTGTCATGCGCCATACACACTTATTAAAGCTTTCATTATTATTCTGCGTATGTCCACCTAAACATCTTTCCAGCAGCTTTTTCTTAGTCAGATCCTCATAAATAGACCTTAGCACTTCCTGTACATCTGTAGAAAGTGCAGGAAGATGCTTGTAGTCTTGCTTAAGTGCCTTAGTTTGAGCTACTTACACCAGTCGATGGAACACATGAACATAGGAAACAAGGGACTGCCCTTTTTTTGTTTTACTGCCGACCGCTGGTGCCATTCTTCGGCCCCTAGTTCTGAATGTTTGGATGGCACCTGGCCACGGGTCAAAGAAAGGCACCAGCGGTCGGCAGTAAAAAAAACGAACCCCCCCCCCCCTGCTTTTTGTCACTTGTTTTCCAACAAAAAAAAATGTCTAAAAATATCGCGATTTTCACAAAAAATAATCCTTACGGGCGTTTGAAAATAAATACAGAGCCTATCAATTACAGTTTGCAGTTTGAATCGCTTTAATATCTGTATTACAACTGAAGATAATATAGTTGCACATTTTTGTACTTTTAAGCAACAATTTTTATTATTTTTTAAATTTCTCAACTGCAACTGGTTCACAACAGTTTTCCTCATACTCATGAATTTTTTCAAATTTTTTCCATCGCCCCTTATACAAGAAATAATGCTCTAAACTTGACTGTTCTTAAATGTACACAAAAAACCTTACTTTTTTTTACATTTTTTAGTCTGCTAAGCACAACAAATTTTTTACATAAATGTCTTCAAGCTCATTAACGTAGAACACTTTAAGCTTTTAAATGACTGTTTTTTTGTTGCGCTAGCATTTTTTTTTTACTGAGTTGTTAAGCTTCAAAGGCAGATGCCTATAGTTTTCTCGCCGATAGTAGTCCCGTGTTTCCTATGTCCATGATGGAACACTTAGTATGCTGATCAGGTAAGCGGTCCGAGGTAGTGACGTTCAGGTAGCAAAACATATAGTTAAAGACATCGGATCTTTCTGAAATTTCAAAACAATATTTCTAAATATATATACATTCGAAAAATGTAAAAAATTGGATTTCTTTCAAAATTGTAGGGTATTCAGATTGATCCAGAATTCTCGTGCTATTTAAGTAAATAACACGTTCATTCCGCAACACTGCTCCGACCCAGGTTGCTGATCAATCTCTCTAGCAATACACCAAGCGAAGAACCTCACGAAATCGTTATGTAAGGTTCCCCACTTGGGTCCATTAGTGGCCAAGGTCTTTTGTTTCAGGCTTCATTCACTCTACTGACACTCTTTTTATTAACTATTTACCGCCATACTTTCCTGTCCCGGCATACTTCTCTAGCTTCTTTTATGTCCATGCACTTTTTTATGCAGGCTCTCATGTTTCTGTGACTTCTTATGTCTCTTCTAACTAGAGTCTCATTCACACATTCTAATCATTCTTTCCGCGGTCTACCTCTGGGCACGCTGCCATTTACTTTACATTGATACACTTGTTTCGTTAGTCGTTCATTTGGCATTCCCTCAACATGTCCGAACCATCTTAACCGATTTCTTTCCCATGTGTCTACTAGTGTCTCTTCTGCACCACATTCTTTTAGAATTGTCTCGTTACTTTGTCCATCAAGGTGTTCCCGCATATTATGCGTATGAATCTCATGTCAATTGCGTTAATTTTACTCTTATCTTTTTCTTGACACAAATATGGAATTATGTATTGCCATTTTAGCTTTATTTGATATATTTTTACTTCTGATAAGGGAACCTGCTCTACCAATAACATTCTTACCTTCATTTATTCGTCTATCTAATTCCTCATCTATCTTTCCGTCCCTAGTAAATAAGCTACCAATATATACGAACTTATCAACTTGTTCAATTCTCTCATCATTTAATAGAATATTGCATAGTGTTTTCTCACTCTTTCCTTCGAACACCATAGTTTTTGTTTTATTTGCGTTAATTTTGAGGCCCATGCTCTTCATGTTTGCATCTAGTTTATTTAGCATTCTTTGTAAGTCTTCGATAGACTCTGCCATAACAACCTTATCATCTACGAACGCTAACCCACGTACCCTTACTGTTTGGAGATCCACACCCTCTTCGTCGAAGAGAGCCATTCTTAAACACTTGGCCATAAATAATATAAATAACCATGAAGACATAACGCATCCTTATCTAACTCCTTCAATAATATCGAAACAGTCACTCAGTTTCCCATTCACTCTTACACTCGCTTTGCTGCCTGTATATATTGTTTTTAAAGCTTGTAGGATCCATGCATTGACTCCATACTCTTTCAGGACTTCCCAAAGTTTACTTCTATCTACCTTGTCAAAAGCTTTTTCTAGGTCAACAAATGCACAGAAAACTTTTTTTCCTACTCTCATACTTTTTTTTGTTATTTGCCTTAAACTGAATATTTGATCCGTACATGACCTTGCTGCCATAAACCCACTTTGGACTTCCCAAATCTTTGCTTCTGTTATTTTCATTCCCCTACGAATAAGTATTTTTGAATATATTTTACTTACGGTGCTTAATAAGCTAATCCCTCTGTAATAATCTTTAAAAAATAAAAATAATAATATAATAATTATATAATTTACTCTAAGTATTCAGTTTCTTTAATGTATAAGAACTGACAAATATTCTTCTAAATATTCTTAATTCGAAAACAAATTCGCAACCATTTTTTGTAATTATGGATGTTTGAGGTGAAATTAACCTTTATATAAGGTTTATTCAGTTTTCTAATCTTTCAACTCGACATAAGTTTCTTACAAAAATTTCGGCAATGCAGGTATTTTTCATTGATACATGGCCTTAAATATTTTTTTAATTCGTTCGATTTTAATGAATAAGAGTTTTTGCTTGAAAACGATTCTCTACTTCACCATATTATGCAATTGAAGAAAAGTGAATTGGTCGACAAATATATTTATCTGTTTATAAAAATTATTTTTATCAACCTGTTTCAAATGATTTTAGACATTAAAAAAATTGAATACGAGAAAGTGGTAGAGAATATATTATTGATTTTCAAATCTAAAATTTCAATAAAACTATAAAAACATGTGTTACCCAGGACTCTATATTGAAGACGAGAAAAAATTACGAAAATCATTTTTCTATTTTAAAGGAGGAAAAAACACATTGGTTTGTATTCAGTTTTCCATCTCATAAATGATAAAACTGCTTAATTTTGTCTGAAATCAAGAAAATATAGTTTTCACAACGTTTCAGGGAGGTGAAATCATTTTTTTTTTAATTTCTGCGTGTTTGTAGTGGAAAATCCGAATGGCCCTTATCCAGTTGTCATTCTCATCATTTTAAAATTCATCTTTCAGAATGAAAGGAGAAATTATTTTGACATATTCCTAATATGCATCCAAAAATAGTGTCTTAAGTTGTATGTAAATCCCATCCCCGTACAAATAGTAGAGTTCCGTGGGGCGCCGTCATGCCATACTACATTGAAAAAATTTCACGGAACCGCATGGTGAAGATTTCAGTGCGCTACTGGCATAGAATTCGTAGATGTGTGTAAACGTATAGTTACCACTACTATCGGCGAGAAAACTGTAGGCATCTGCCTTTGAAGCTTAACAACTCAGTCAAAAAAATCCTAGCGCAACAAAGAAACAGTCATTTAAAAGCTGAAAGTTTTCTACGTTAATGAGCTTGAAGACGTTTATGTAAAAAAAATTTGTGCTTAGCAGACTGAAAAATGTAAAAAAGTCAGGATTTTTGGGTACATTTAAGAACAGACAAGTTTAGAGTAGTATTTCTTATACAAGGGGCGTTGGAAAAAATTTGAAAAAATTTATGAGTATGAGGAAAACTGTCCCTTTCTTTGACCCGTGGCTAGGTGCCATCCAAGCATTCAGAACTAGGGGCCGAAGAATGGCACCAGCGGTCGGCAGTAAAAGAAAAACGGCCCCCCTGCTTTCTGTCACTTATTTTACAACAAAAAAAATGTCTAAAAATATCGCGATTTTCACAAAAAATAAGACTAACACATCCTTACGGGCGATTGAAAATAAATACACGGTCTATGCATCACAGTTTGCAGTTTGAATCGCTTTAATGTCTGCATTAGAACTGAAGATAATATAGTTGCACATTTTTATACTTTTAAGCAACAATTTTTATTTTTTTAAATTTCTCAACTGCAACTGGTTCACAACAGTTTTCCTCATACTCCTGAATTTTTTCAAATTTTTTCCATCGCCCCTTGTATAAGAAATACTGCTCTAAACTTGTCTGTTCTTAAATGTACCCAAAAATCCTTACTTTTTTTTACATTTTTTTGATAATCAAACGAACTTACCTGAAGTGAAGTTCGATTATGATTATATGAAACCCTCGTTCGAGATGATTACACAAGGTAGTATCCTTCCTCGACGCTAGATGTCACGAACGTTTAGAGCCTAAAAAAATGGAATCGGCCTAGCGCGACCTCTCGCCGAGCTGCCTCATTTAGTTTAAAGTTTCGCTAAAAATTGTAACTCAGACATTTGGGGTTAAACCTGGACATAAATAATTATTAGGGTGGGATGTAATCATCTCGAACGAGGGTGTCATGTTATAATAATCGAACTTCACTTCAGGTAAGTTCTTTTGATTATCAATTATATTTCAACCTTCGTTCTTCGAGATTACACAAGGTAGTTGTTCAGAGCTGTTACAATTTTTGCATTAATTCTTATTTACCATGCAATTATCAGAAAATCCGTTAGATTTTATACACTGTAAGCTTTATTGTATAGAACATGTTATTTGCGTACATTTGTATTTTGGACAATTAATCTAAAATAGCAAGTGCAAACTCATTGTTATTTTTAATAGGTCTGTTATGTAATTTAGCGAAAGTCTCAGACTTAGATGACCAACCTGCTGTTTTTCTAATAGTATCTAAGTCAATACCTCTGATCAAGGCTTTTGAGGATGAAGCATGTCTAGTGGAATGCGCTGTAAACTGTGAAATATTAATTCCACTTTGTGCTAATACATTTTTTATCCAGCGACTAATTGTTTGAGATGAAACAGCTTTGTATGGTTTTTTCGTGGTAATAAACAAGTTAGTAATATTATTACGATGCTTTCTTGTAGCTCTTAAGTACTGCTTTACAGTTCTTTCGACACATAATTGTGGCTTTCTATCGAAAAAGGGCAATCTCAAGACTGGTTGTTGTTTTCCTGGACCTGACGTTTTAAAGTTTTCTGTAATTCGTATTTCAATGCAATTACCAGTTTCCACAATATTTTCAATTTTTATGAGAGAAAATGTTTGAGCTCTATGAGCAGTGCTTAAAGCTAACAAAATAATAGTTTTTTCTGTCAATTGTCACAGAGTAAGTCCTTCTAGGGGATACAATTTTGCTGCAAAATCGAGGACGGTGAGGTATCCCAAGTCTCTAAATATTTAGGTTTGGTTGGTCTTAATTTTAATATGCCCTTGAAAAATCTGTTGAGAAGAGTGCTATGCGAGATATCTTTAAATAAGATCAATGAAATCGCAGATCTATAAGAATTCAAAGAGCCATAAGACAATCCTGAATTAAATTTTTCTGTAAGAAACTCGATAACATTATTTTGCGTAGCTTGAAAAAGATCACAGGAAGAACGTTGACAGTACAACCACCAGCTTCGTAGTACTGAATTATATTGTTTTAAGGTTGATTCTGACAATGAAGAGAATACCTAAGGCCGACTCTGGATAACCTTTTCTCAGAAATGAGTCCCTGATAATTTGCCTGCAATTAGTGTAAGGTGACGTGAGAGAGGATGCTGACGTGATCTGCAAGGAGACAATAGCAAATGTGGAGATGGTGTCAACGTTAGTGGTTTATCTACTAAAAGGGATAAAAATAATGGAAACCAGGGTTGAGAGGGCCAATGAGGTACAACCAAAATTCCATAAGCCCGATCTTGTTTGATTTTTTGTAGAACCCTTGAAATCATTGAAAATGGGGAAAACGCATA
The DNA here is from genome assembly GCF_010883055.1 of Belonocnema kinseyi. Lineage (NCBI taxonomy): Eukaryota > Metazoa > Arthropoda > Insecta > Hymenoptera > Cynipidae > Belonocnema > Belonocnema kinseyi. The sequence goes on from NC_046665.1 coordinate 68,092,120, forward strand.
GAAGAAAAAGCACTATCAAGAGACAGTAAAGGCATCAACTGCGAAGGAATCCGGATAAACAATTGAGGACAAATTTATCCTGAGTTATGGATTTCCAATTTTGTATACAATTTTTCAACCTGCCTGCAGTTCCAATTACCTCTGACTCTAAAATCTCTGACGATAGTAAGCTGGTTTCTGTGGCTGTGTTCTGGATGAGTTTTGAGGCCAGTGAGACCTCACTGAAGGCTGTGTCTGCCTCTGCCTGGATGTCCACGGATACGTCTGTCTCCTTTGATTGTAGCCCGCCTGGTTGTAGCCCGCCTGGTTGTATCCTGGCTGGTTGGTAGACAGACGTTTGAACGGCAGGCCCTTCCAGTTTAAAGATTGTTTTATTGGTAGAGGCTTCTTCGAAGTTGACTGAACTTTAATTTCCTGGCTTAGTTTGTTTATTGCTCTTTTTTCTTTAATCTTTTCAGCAAGATTAGATCCGAATAAAAATTCATTTGTTTCTGAATTTTCAAGCAATGTTTTGATATCCTTATCCACATTAGGTACGATAAACGCCCTTCGTGCTCTCGAAAGGGAATGGTGCACATCCCCCAACAATTGTCTAGTATATGAAAGGCGCTTCAAAAATTCTACCATCTTCATATCTTGATTGGTTATCAAAGCAGAAATAGTGGAACCCAGCGATGACATTGCTGATCCAATGCTATTCTGATATTCAAAGAAAAATTTATCTCTCGTTTGTACTGAGTTATTTATTGTAGATACTTCCGGATTTAAAATGGGAGCCTCCAACAATCCTTTTCTTGGATACATCAACAAAAGTTGTTCTTTATCTTCTTTTGGCAACCCGTTTTTCAGCCAGCTATTCCAGCGTTCTAAAATCTGCGGATGTAAAGAAATATCGAGTCCTGGAGACACTGTAGGATTTTTGCCTAAGGCATCTAGAATGTCATCAGCAATTGATGGCGATTCTTGATGAGTCATATCTGTGTTTTTGTCACTTGATCCACTGTTTATGTTAGGACCACCGACGGCGCTATCGCGCTCTTCATGACGACGATCGACAACTTGCTCACCACTTTCGTCTGCACAAGAAAATGAACAAAGAAAAGGTATTTTATATATCCTACTGATATTGTAGCAATAAACTAGCAACTTGTGCATCTAGTGCAAACTAGTGTAACGTGCATCTTGTGCAAGTGCATCTTGTGCATGTGCGTCTCGCGCAATGTGCGTCTCGCGCTGTGTGCATCTTGTGCAAGAAAACTTTTGTGCAGACGGCTTGAGCCTTTTTTAATCTTTATTTTATAATAAATAAAGAATACAAAGAATTAGATTTTCTAATTCAATGAAAAACCAGGAAAAACCTATCCAGAAATTGAACTTACCAGAAGAAGAAACCGTTGAATCCTTGTTCAACACTTGATCTTTCTCTCTAGTTTCCTTAATTTCTTCAGCAGCTCTTCCTGATCAATGGGCTTCCTTTTTCTCGATTTTCTGCCCTTATCACTCATTTTCACTTTGAAAAAACACTAAACTTTTAACCGTACGTCTGACACCATGCGCACGAAGAAAAAATATGAGACAGCTCGGCGAGAGGTCGCGCTAGGCAGATTCGATTTTTTTTAGGCTCTAAACCTTCGTGACATCTAGCGTCGAGGAAGGATACTACCATGTGTAATCTCGAAGAACGAGGGTTGAAATATAACAGTCTGCTAAGCACACAAATTTTTTTACATAAACGTCTTCAAGCTTATTAACGTAGAACACGTTCAGCTTTTAAATGACTCTTTCTTTGTTGCGCTAGCATTTTTTTTTGACTGAGTTGTTAAGCTTCAAAGGCTTCTCGCCGATAATAGTATGCCAGCAGCAGATTCATAGATCGTGCAACGTCGCAATTAAAACCTAACCATGGCTGAGCAACCATCATGTGCGTTTAAATAGCTTGGTACAGCAAATAAGCTGGAGAGAGGGAACAGTGTTGCTGCTATGCGATACTGTTATGTTTATCATTTTGAAAGTGACTAAAATTTCAATGTTTTTCATTGAATTATCTATGAAGGTACACGGTGGAAAAACTTGATATATATTTTTTTAAATTTTATTTTCAAGCAGCACTAATACCGACATTTTTTGAATTTCTCTGCGAGTGCGTTAAGGGATCGTCCACAAATTACGTAAGACGTTTTTCTTTTGTTTATATCGTTATGTCCCTCTCAACTTCACAGCAATTTTATGCTCGTCTTTGTTCAAACAAAAGAAAAACGTCTTACGTAATTTGTGGACGGTCCCTAATTACTATAAATTAAAATGTAAAGATTGCATGTGCGCTGTTCATGAACTACACGTTAAAGTAGTCAACTTTGACATTAATTATCTCCGCATCGGTATGGTTAAAAAGTTTGAAATTAATTTAGCATATAAATCATTATTTCATTTAAATATAGCTCTTTTTTCAAAAAATTCAACCAGAGATTGAGTTTTTTACATAAAACCTTAAATTACTCGAAATCGTTAAAAAAAATGTCGAAAGATAATTCTCTTTAATAAAATTATTTAAGACCAACAGTTGTTATATTAAAATTCCAAATATCAAACTCAAAAAATATATAAGACCCAAAAATGATCAAATTTCGAAAAAGCAAAACTTTCGCTGATTTGTGTTTGACAAATGCAGTTTTTATTCCCTTAGGCAATTCCGGAACATTATTATACAAGGGGATTGACGGGACTAAAGTTAAATCTTATTCAATGGAAATTATTCTTTGAACATTCCGTAAAAGGTGACTGAATTTTTATTTGCAAACAGTTAATAAGAAAGACTGTTTTCTTCATTTTTTCGAAGACCAAATGGTTCCCACAAAGAACCCCATGTTCATTTCAAAAGCCAACAAGCACAGGTTAATGTTAACTGAATTGAAAAAAAGTAAAAACCTTTTTAAAAAAACTAACAAATTGTGCAGGATCGATTACCAAAAATCACGAGTCAAATTTTGACGGGTATAAATTTGAACCACCCTAATGCGACACGCGTCTCCCAGTACTTTTTCATGAAGGTTGGGCAATAGTTTTGCACGGCGACGCCGGCTTGTGCAACAAGTGATATTATCAGGTGGGCGGGGGCGAACGGCGAATCATAATGCATAACTCTTGGCCTTCCTTGTCTTGCCTCCCACCCTCGTGTGCAACTATAGCTCGGAGTCTCGCGGTTCTGCTCCTATTCACCCCTTCACCTTCCGACCCGCGCGCCGCGCTGGTCTCGGTAAAACCACCCCCGATTCACAAACCCGACTCGACTCGACTCACTATCTACCCCTCCCCCCTTTCCTCCCCTCAAATTACTCTTTCGACGACTTCCCAAGACTCTGATGATCTCCTTTCAATAGGGAAGAAACTTGGATTTCAGGATCTCTATATTGCAAAATAATGATGCGACAAAACTGTTCTTTTCTTTGGGACTATCTGACAAAGATGGTTCAATATTTATTTATGGAAAGGAATTTATTATGATTGATTCAGTTCTTTCGACGGATAGGAATATGAGATGTTCAAGTGTCCCACAGAATTGATGAAAGTTGTTTTGAATCATCTTCATGAACTATGTTATAAATTATATTTTAACTATAGGAAATTTAAATTTGTACAGACGAAATAATAAGAGGTACTACATAGCAGAAACAAAGGGTAAAATGTTATTCAGATAAAAATTCCGCGGGTAATGTCAATATGCAAAAAACCGCTGCAAATTAGTTTGGACGCGTTTATTATGTGGTATATCTTTAATTTCCATCATTTCATAAGCTCTGTGCTTCCTCATACACTCACAGAGGATTTAGGATGTCAAAGGAAACTGAGTGGATAGAAAAGGAGATTTTTAATTGCAAAGGCGGCTGAGAGGATCAGAAGAAAGGATTATGGATTTTAAAAGGGGTTTGAGGGACTGAGAAAGACAATTTCGTCGACGCTTTTTATTATTTCTGATTTATTTTATTTATTGTTTATTACTGTTTATTGTTTCTTGTTCATCTCTCCGAATTTCATGACCTTACATCAACTTCTTATCGAGTTATCATAAAAAGAGTATTGTTAAAATACACACAGATATTGTTTAAGCCCCTCACTGTTAGATTTATGAGGTTTAATTATGTTAAGATATGTCAAAAAATGAAAATCGAAAATTAGCATCGTTACAAAGCTTCCTTTATGAGGAAGCAAAACGAAAATCGGCAAGGAAAAAATGAAAGATCACTTATCTTTAATTTTACCCTTAACGACCTTTCTTTTTTTCACTTTTTGCATCGATAATACTCCCAGGCCATAATAAAGGGGAGGCATAGAAAATAAAACATCGATGTTGGAATGGATGGATCGAAAGTCAAACATCGATGCAAAAACATCGAAAGGAAATAGAATCCAAAATATTACCTTTTTTTCTGAGATAAATGTTGAATAGAGGAGATTGCACACTTCCACTTGAAACGATTTGGACGATTACCCTATCAAAAAATCCGACGTAGGATACGACATCGGTAATGACGCCGAAAACTACGCAGGAAACGAAATCGGAAACTACACCGTAAACGAGGTCGGAAGCCACGCCGGAGACGGCGCCGGAAACGACGCCGGAAACTAGATCGGAAATTGGGACCGGATACGACGTCGTTTCCGACATCGTTCACGACTTTGATTCCGGGTGATTTTTTTCAATGTGTAACTATGATACACTGAAAAAAGGTTACTTCTGCCAAATGAATTTTACTTGGCTGAAGTACGTTAAACTCTTGTTTATTTTCAAAGAAATATTTATTTGAGGCAAATACATAAATATAAGCACTTTGATTGCAAAAATTATTTATTTAAGTCAAAGAAATTTGAATAGGATTAAGTTAACATTTAAAACAGAAAAATACAAAAAACTGGATTCTTTCACCTCAAATTATAATTATTAACATTGTTATTATTACACATATTTAATTTAAATGAATCAGATCATTTAAAATCTTGATGAACCTGAAACAGAAAAATTAGATGAAAAATCCACGTCCAGCTGCAAACGAACTCGTGTCCGTCGAGGGTAAAGTTCACAACGATGACCACGAACCTATCTTAACATTGAAATTTTAATGCAGAAAGCCATATTTAACTCTCACTATAAATGCCAAAGAAATATTTTTTTAAATAAAAAACATGGATATTTAATGTAACAACATATTTCTTTAATCTAAAGAAATATTCAATTGAAAAAAATTATGCCAAATTAATAAATGTTTGATTCAAAAAACTAGTTTCTTCTTTCGAATAAATGTTTATTTGTCATGAATAATTTAATATAATAATAAATAAAATATAAAGAAATATATATTTATCTAAACACAATATCCTCTTGATCAAAATAAATGCTTCATTGGTATAAATGCATGAACTTTTTTTTAAGGATTTATTTCATCAAGCAAATAATTATGACATAATAATAATATTCATAGTTACCTGAAAATTTCAAACGAAAAACATTTTTCTATAGTTATTTCGTTATTTAATTCGAGGCAACTCAGTTTTATCATTTTAATTGTAATAAATTATCAAAATTATAAATTAAATTAAATAATAATATTATTTTCTAACTGAAAAAAAAAGAATTTTTTGAACAAGTAAATTCATTTACTTGATCCCAATTTCTTTGTATCTAGAAAATATTCTTCAAAAGTAGTAATTTTTATTGAATTCAGACACATATCTCTTGTTGATCCAAAGCAATGAATTCTTTGGCAATATTTTTTCGGTTTAAGTAAATGTTTCTAACACTTAAGAAAATTATTTCATTGATTCAAAAGGTATAGATTCGTTAAAATATAATTACTCGTTCAAAGAAATATTTATTTGATTCAATGATTTCGATTCCTTGAATTGATTCGGACGCCTTTGAATCAATAATTTTTTCATACTTGAGTGAAGTATTGAGGTTAATTTAAAACAAAGAAGTAATGATTTAATTCAAAATAATAATTAAATTGAAAATATATTTATTTGTTACAAAGATTTCATTCATGTATACCAATGAAGCATTTATTTAGATCAGCAAGATATTGTGTTTAGATAAATATCTATATCTTTAGTTAAAAGAAATATTTTATTTTATTACTGGAATTAAATCATTTATAACAAATATACATGTATTCCAACGGAAGAACTATTTTTTTAAATCAAACAATTATTAATTTGACGTAATTTTTTTCAATTGTGTATTTCTTTAAATTAAAGTGATATGTTGTTAAATTAAATTTCCATGTTTTTGATTTTAAGAAATATTTCTTTGGCATTAATGGCGAGCGTTAAATATGGCTTTCCGTCTTAAAATTTACATGTTGCGACAGCGTCGAGGTCATCGCTGTGGACTTCACCCTCGAAGTAATTTTTTCCATCAAAGTGCTTCTATTTATTTGCCTCAAATAAATATTTTTTTGAAAATAAACAGGAGCTTCACTTACTTCAGCCAAGTAAAATTCATTTGGTACAAGTAACCTTTTTTTCAGTGTATCATAATTATAAGTACATATTAAAAAAAAAAAAAAACAATTTCACACCGGAACCGAAGTCGTAAACGCCGCCGGAAACGACGTCGCATCCGGTCCCAAATTCCGATCTAGTTTCCGGCGTCGTTCCATCGTCGCTTCCGACCTCGTTTCCTGCGTAGTTCTCGGCGTCGTTACCGATGTCGTATACTACGTCGGATTTTTCGATAGCGTAATATTGCACTTATTTTAACCTAATCTTTCGGTAGATGGTTGAGTTAATAAAATTTTTTTTGAATCAACGGAAGTTTGGTTTAAACCAATCTTCACCTATGTATATCCAAGAAAACAGTTTTTTTTCGTTTAAGTTCTTTTTTGTCTGTCCCAATAGTTTTTAAAAATCGATTAATATCAAGCGCGATTCGAGATCTAGGACGTTCGATGCCAAATTGAGTCTTATAAATGGGTTTAATACATCAGCAAGTTCAAGAATCCATGCCAAAAATTGGACGAAAAAACTTATCTATAACGTTTTAAGCAAATTAAATTGTTTCTTGAATGTGCTCTCGACGTACACCATTAGGACAAATATCAATATGTTAAACTTGATCAAGAATGCTATATGCTTATCGCAATATAAGTAAAATTTACTTACAGATATGAAAGTTACTTTTACATTTTTTTCTTTTTCCTTACAAAAAAAAACGTTTTTCGTACCGCGCTTAAATGCTCCTATCAGAGAAGTTACAACGTGATGGGAGTATATTGTTTGGCGTCGAGGTGGCACGTGTCAGAGGGTCTGCTATGACGAGAATTCAGAGAAAGTGAGGGAGAAATTCTCGCCTGAATAGCGATTTCCTCTTAACTGTCAGTTGTAAACCCACATATGAGATGCCAACTTTTACGAATTAAAAGTGCTATTTATCATTATTACATATTGTTGCTTCTTCATAAAGAAAGTATTTTAGCCGTAACGCTTTCAACTACTTTTTAAATGATTAAATTTAACGTCTCTCAGTTGATAAATAATATAAGTTTCTAAGGAATTTAACAGCCGGATCCTACGTATAGCCGCCTATTAATTTTACTACCTAAACAGATTTGGCTACTGGACACTTTTTACAATAAAAAAAATTGAAGTTTTATTTTCAAAGTATTCATTCTCACAGCTTTAACTGAAAACCTTTTTCTGTAAATGAAAAAGTCGCGGTTCTTGCCGCTTTAAAAATAAACCTGTAAAACTGGTTTTTCAGAACATCAAATTTGCTTTTTTTTAATTCAACTCGCCATAATTCAGTCAATTTTTGACATTTTCGTTTGAAATTTACAGAAAATTTTTTCTAATGTTTTACGAATTAAAAAGGAAATAAGCTTAAGTTATAAATTTTTGCTAAAAATTTTCGTAAAACATTCATTGATATCTTTAGGCTCATAGGTGGTAAAGCGAGGTTTGAGCAAATAAAAACTTAAAATAAATCCTCATGAAGAAATTAAGAAAGTTTTATTTTAGCGGCTTGGTGCTTTTTCAAATCAATCACTCGACAGTTCAATTTTTAAAGGATTATAATATTTTTATTGCGCAAATGGCTTCCACGTATAACGAGCAACTGGTAATAAATTATTTCAATCAAAGCAATATTATTTGTTCAATAAAAAATACAATTTTTTATTTCAATTTTCAAGTCTAAAACTATTTCAAAGATTTTCAAGTTCAATAAAAAAAAGTTTTAAATCAGTATAATAACCACACCGAAATAATGTATACACCCAACTCTCGCTTAAGTTTCAGTGTCCGGAGTTGCATGCAAATAATCTTGGAACTAAATTCTGAATACTCGCGCACTGCGGCCTTTTCGAAGCGCGGTCCTGATTGCTCTCATCCTGCTCGCTAAGAAACTGTTTATTCAAGGAACAACTAAACCATGGTTGATTGAAACGCGGTTCTTTTGTTACATGTTGAAATTTCAAAAAAGTATGATGTTATACACAAATAAATGAACAAGAGTCATGTTGTCATAATGTGTAACGATTAGTTTTTAAAATTCATTGTTTCTGCATAACATATGAGGAAAATTCCGAAGGGCGGCACATTTGGAACGGAATTTTTGTTCATACAAAAAAAAAAAAAAATTATTTTATTATCACGAATCAATGACGATTCGATTGAATGTTAATGAGTTGTTCTTTGGGCTTTTTTGTAGCAGTACAATTTACATACATTCTTGTGCATTTTTCAATAATTATTTGTTTAAATAACAAGAATTGTTTTTAATTAGTTACTAACAGTTAGTAAAAAGAGTCATTAGTTCGTGAAAAGGCAGCACTTTAGTTATACGCCCGAGAGGCAAATTCTTAAAGCCCGCCCTGTTTACGATTAATGTAATAGTAGCTAAGATGGAATTCATAACTAATTTAAAAAATTTAAACGCCTAAAGTGATCGATTAAATATTCTTTTTTTATAATTTTTAATCAATACTTCCAGACGAATGGAATCAAAAAGACATGTTTATCGTTATTTTTTTCACAAAACAAAAGCTGTTTCAAAGCTCTCAAGCTTATAAAGTATTTGAACAATTTAAATCTCTTTGAGGCAAAAGTGATTTACGTTAAAAGTATTTGGAAATGCACACAATCATAAACACGCCTTTTTAAATCATTTAATCACAAACCACTAATTTTTCATCATTTAAACAATCGATCTCTTGTAGA
>NC_046665.1:68101429-68114616 GCF_010883055.1 Belonocnema kinseyi
TTATAAGCCCTAAACTGAATACGTGCAATGTTATTATTTGTTTGCATAATTTTTAAATACATTAATACATAGCACATTGAAGAAAAATAAAAGAGACGTACTTCTTTAGCAATTTCTTTTAAAAAATTTGGATCTTCAAATATACCATTTTCTTTAATGATAACCTCCTTAGTTTAAACAAATGCATTGTTCAAATAATTTTTTTTCTAAAACTGTGTAAATCGTAGCAGTCATTGTCGTTTTTCAGATCCCGGAGAAAAAACATTGTCGATAAAGTAATATGTATTCGGTGCTCATTCATGATAAAATGTTTAACTAAATTAAATATACACAAGTACTATAAACAATATAAATATTAAAAATAAGTTTATTTTTCTACTGCAAAGCATAACAATTATTTATTTATCTATATTTTTTGAACATATCCTTTAGAATTCGCAATCGGCAACTTAACTACATATGAACAATGGTCAAATAATTTAAACGTTTAAAATTGCTAAAAAATTATAAAAATTGATAAGAAAAAAAAAACCAAAATACGACAAATTTAGTTAAAAATTTATTTTAAAAGTACGAATTTCTTGCCTTTTCCGGAAAAGATGTATTGATATAAAGAACGAATTCGAACGAGTCGAGTCGAGCTTGTTAGCTTCCGAGTCGAGTCGAGTTGAGCTTCATCCTGTTCGAGTCGAGTCGAAGGTCTTCGAGCACTCAAAACTTTCGAGAACTCGAATATCTTCGAGAACTCAAAACTTTCGAGTGCACAAATGTCTTCAAGAACTCAACACTTTCGAGTACTCGAAAACTTTTGAGCTGCTCGAAAGTTTCAGGTTCTTGAAACTTTTGAAATTGACAAGCATTTTTTTAAACCCGATACTCGCAGGTTTTTTCGGATTGCTAACAGCGATTTTGAAATAAAAATTGAACATTTTCTTATTCTAAATGGCAACTAAATTTTGTAAAAATTCCAAATATAAATCAGTTTCCTCGAGGTACAGTCCTAGGGTCTCTATCGGTGTTTGTATGTACGATTACCTGCATGTTATAGCCACGCTTCCTTTTGAAGAAAATTTGAAATTACATTTTTTTCAGAGTTTTAAAAATCATAAATGATGAGAATGTAAAAACATACCTATTTCTTATATGCTGTTCAAATTTGCATACACCTTTTATTTTTTGAAGATTATTCACTCTATTACCTAATTATCGACCGCGAAGCGCGAGTGTCGCAATAAAATTGTAATCTTCAAAGCCGCAGTTTCTTTGAGAACCTACTTTAAAATCAAATGTAAACATATTCAGTTCCAATTTATGAATGTGATTCTTCAGAAACTTAAATCACAGTTGTCGATTTAAGTTAACATATTTATGATTTAAAATAAAAACGTAGTGAAAGTGAACGCACTAACGTAGGAAAACGAGCCCTAAGCGCGAGAGCATACCCGCGCGCCCTCGAGCAATTAGTGAAAACTTAAATCTCTAAATATCTTTGAGGCTCAAAGATTTCGTTATTCAATGTTTAATAAGTAAATATGAAATTTGAATAATACATTTACTGACACTTACCTTTTTGTGGCGAATCACAAAAATTTAATGGTTACACATAAATTTTCGTATATAATTTTCAGGAACTTTTTCCCTATATGATAAAAAAAACAAAAACTCGTGAGACTGAGACTCACGAAACTTAGAGGTTCGATCGAAGCCTGTTTCCAAAAGAATCTTTGATATTTTTCAAAGGGTTCGATTTGGATCGAACCCTTTACAAAATTTGACGGCTCGGTTCGAACGCGATCCCCTCTGGAATCCCTTATTATTGAAACGAAGCTAAAAGGTTCCGATCCCGGAATATAATTCTTTTTTTCAAAATTTGGTCGCCATTTCGGATCTTTTGTATGTTAAGTCATGGAAACCCGGCCAATTTATTAAGTTTCTCATTCGTCAATTTATTGAAATTCTGACAAAAATCCGATGACATTTTTTTGAAATTCGAACCCTGACAATATGGAAGTTCCATAGGGTCCACAACGGGGACCCAGCTCGGTTGCCTCACGGATTAACGATTAAAATGTCTAATTCGAAAGGGTGAATATTTTGTTGAAACCACGAGATTTAAGGTTTCATGAGTTCACACTTACAAACAGTGAATTTTTGACAAAAATTCAATAACACTTTTTGGAAATTCGAACTCTGACAATATGGAAGTTCCATGAGGGCCCCCGCCGGGGGCCCAGCTCAGTGACCCTCACGAATCAACGATTAAAATTTTTAAGTCGGAAGGCTGAATATGATATATCCTAAAAAATGGACATAAAAAATACGCTTAAAAATATGGTTCATGCGTTCTAAAATATATATCGTTGTAAAATAGTATAAAACACCTAATAACCAAAGCTTACACGAAAGTTTAAAAAATATTATTATTAAGAAATTGTCCAAATTTACGATCTAATTTCTGAGTACTTCCAACAAAAATTTTAAATGTTCATAAAAAATTAAATTTTCGGTCATTGTAGAAAGTTGTGAAGTAGCCTAAAACAGGAAAAAAAGACATATTACGCGAAGAAAAATTGTAATTGATTTAAATTATTTATTTAATAATTATTTTATTGATATTCATTTTAACAGTTCGTGTACTATACATTTACATAACGTCGTATAATAATAAATAATTATAAAAAGAGAGCTTAAAATGTGATAACTTAACTTTTCTGAACTGTTGCTTATGAAGATGGCCTTTTCACCTAGTTTCAACTTTTTGGTTTAGCGCAGTGGTTAGCACTGCCAACTGTTAGGCGATAGATTTAGGTAAAGATATGTAGGTTCGATACCCCGTAGCATAAGAAATTTTATTTGTAATATAATGTTTAAAATGTAATATATATATTCACTTTAGACAGGACTATTAATATTTGCAGTGAAAATGCTCGTAATCAATTATTCTTTATTTTTTATATACCTTTTTTGTCATGTCGTTAGAGCATAGCACGGTACTAGTTAGCACTGATGCAGTAGTGCGCCCATGGCAAATTTTATATTACTATAGCACTGTGCAAGTAACGATATCCAGTACTGGCCCAACACTGACAGCCCAGTACAAAATAGTGCTATCATCCCAGAGATATACCAGTACAGGTGCCAGCACCCCTATGGATTAGCATGCCGTTGCCATGAGGGACCTCGTATGGATTGCCCTCATGGATTCCACAAGGCTTGAGGGCCAACCATGCGGGCCCCCACAATTTTTCCACACGGGCTTAAAGAAATTCTTATTCATTTCAAGAGCTGCGAGACCCCAAAACTTTTGAGCTGCTCGTAACTTTAGAGCAATTCGAGACTTTCGAGTACTCAAATGTTTTCGAGAACTTGAAACTTTCGAGTACTCGAATATATTAAAGAACTCGAAACTTTCGAGCACTCACATTTCTTCGAATACTCAAAACTTTCAAGTACTCGAATTTCTTCGAGAACTTGAGACTTTCGAGTACTCGAATGTCTTTGAGAACTCGAAACTTTTGATAACCCGAAACTTTTAAGTACTCGAAGCCGCTCGAGTTCTCGAAACGTACGAGTAGCTCGGAAATTTCTAGAACTCGGCATTTCGAGCATACTCGAGCTCGACTCGACTCGAAGTGTCGAGCTTTTTGCACACCCTTAGTTCTAGTGAATTTCTATTATATTTTAATCACTTGTACAGGTTTCAAAGGATTTTGAAGATTTTAGATTAAGGGTAATTAACAAAATCCTGATGAAGCTTCAATAGATTTAGAAAGTTTCAAGAAATTTTAAATTATTTTGAAGGATTTGAAATAATTTAGGATATTTTAAAAGATCCCAATTAATAAAAAAATTTTAAATAATTTTAATTGATTGCAAAGAATTTTTAATATTGTAGGGTTATATGTTAAATTACAAGAAATTTTGAAGAGCTTCAAAAATAATAAGGTAAGTCAACAAAAAAAATGTCAAGGAATTAAAAAAATTCTAAAGGATTAAAAATATTTTACGGTATCTAAAAAGGTTTAAAGCTGTCTTCAAGAGATTTAACAAAATTCAAGGGATTTTATAAGATTTCTAGGATTTCAGGGAATATCATACGATTTTATACAATTGCACAGAACATTCTAATATTTTCATGACTTTCAAAGAATTCATTTGCAATAAGTGAAAGATTTCGCACGGCTTCAAATATTTTAAGGGATTTATTTGAATTTATTTGGAATTCACCATAAATTCTTATTATTTTTTCTTAATCTTTTTAATTTTTTCTTGATTCTTTTTAACTCTTTTATATTCTTCGGATTTCTCTTAAATTTGTAGAATTACTTGAATTCTTCTAAATTCACTCAATGCTATTCAATTCCATGGTTTTTTACTTTTTCTTTAGTTCATCTTAAAGCATTTTAAACTGACCTTGCATTCTTAGATATTTGCCCAAAATCTGTTGAATTCCAGTGCATTTTTCTGAATTCATTTAAAACCTTACTAAATGTAATACACTTTTTCATATTTTTAAATCTTTTATATTTCTTTGGAATATGTCGAAAGTGTATCTTAAATTTGTATGGATCCTTTTAAACTCTTCTTATTTCCCTGAAAATCACTTTTGAACATTTAAAATCTTCAAAATTAAAAAGAGAATTTAATTCTAATGTGGATAATTGATTCACATCATGAATCCATATTAAACACTTTTTTCCCTTTTTCGTTGATAAATTAGTCACCTTTTCATTTTTTCCAAGTAATTTAGGCTGGGGCAGACGTGAGATTAACAATTAAACATTTATTTTAATCTATTCATGAATGATTCTATATGGAAAACGTTATAAGATTAGAATTGCTCTTAAAATAATAATAGCCAGGCAAAAGAAAACATTAGTCAGGAGAAAAAGTCTCAAATCAAATACATTTAAGTCTTTAAAAATTTATTTAATCTAGCGTGAAATTCTGGAATCGTTGATGTACCTTCATAGATCTTCAGGAGAGTATCTCAGCTCGAAGCATTTATTAAGAGACGAAATTCTCATTCCGCGTTCATGTTCTAGCCTTTAATGGGGATAGTACTCATTACTGACGGTTAATCCTCTTCTCAATTCCGCGCTCGCGCACCCGCTCGATATGATAATCGACTGAATCGGAGATGAGCCGGGAAAATGGAGAGCAAGAAGAAGGGCAAAGCGAGACAAGGAGGCTTTATTATAATGCCTGGACCGTGGAAATTGAGAACCGAGAGAGCCAAGTAGAGGAGCTTTCAGGATCGTAGATTGCAGAAAGAAGAAAGAGCACCTCGAAAAGCCTGCGATTTATTATAATTCCACGTGAACTTTGTAGCGGTGGACCTCTTCTTCTGCGCCGTTTTTTCCTGTCCCAGAACCCAAACTTTTACTTTTTCGAACCTGCTAATTTATGGGGAAAAAACGGATGGAAAAAAGGTTCTAGATGACAATCTCTTATACTTTTTCCATATATGGATATAGGCTTCTCTTTATTTATAATGTGCTTCCTTAGGGCTTCCATAACCTCCGTTTCTTTACATCTATATTACATACTTTTTACATCGCCCGTTACCAAATTATTTTTCGAACATCTTACTATGTGACTTTCATGTCTTGTTTCTCCTTCATTCTTTCCTTCTTATGCTATTTATTCTATCTTCCCATACTTCCTTATTCTTCTTCTATATCACCTCTAGATTTTTCTACCTCCTTCGCCCATTTTACCCCCACTCGATTTTTTTCAAGCCGAATCGAGTATGCTCAAAATGTCGAGTGCTCGAAAATTCCGAGCTACTCATACGTTTCGAGAACTCGAGCGGCTTCGAGTACTTGAAAGTTTCGGGTTCTCAAAAGTTTTGAGTTCTCAAAGACATTCGAGTACTTGAAAGTTTCAATTTCTCAAAGAAATTCGAGTACTTAAAAGTTTCGAGTACTCGAAGAAATGCGAGTGCTCGAAAGTTTCGAGTTCTCTAAGATATTTGAATACTCGAAAGTTTCAAGTTCTCGAAAACATTTGAGTACTCGAAAGTCTTTAATTTCTAATGGCAATGACATGCTAATCCAAAGGGGTCCAACATAGGCTTCCCTCATGGATCCCTCATGGTTGCCATCATGAAAGCTCTCTTGGTTTTATTTTTTGCCAGTGCTGGCACCTGTACTAGCATATCTCTGGGATGATAACACTATTTTGTACTCGTCTGTCAGTGTTGGAACGGCACTGGATATCGCTACTTGCACAGTGCCATCCCAATAGCAAATTTGCCATGGGCGCAATAGTGCGTCAGTGCTTACTAGTACCGTACTACTATACTCTAACGACATGACAAAAAAGGTATATAAAAAATAAATAATAATTGATGACGAGCATTTTGACTACAAATATTAATAGTCCTGTCCAGAGTAAATACATATATTACATTTTCAAACATTATATTACAAATAAAATTTCTAATGCTACGGGGTAACGAACCTACATATCTATACCTAAATCTATCGCCTAACACCGAATAAAAATGCTTCGACTTGAGTTCGACTTGAATTTCCCCCACCCAGGTGCAAATCGACCGTCGACCCACGGCCGGGCCATCCGTCGAACGGTCGGTCCAAGTTTGTGCGCCACTGGTCGGGCCAACCAGCTAAATGACAACGGTCAACCGCCTTTGGCTTCTCCACGTCGGGCCAACATTTGGTCCCATATATGGGCCATCAATTATGATGACGCTGGCCCAACGGTCGACAAAAATTAATTTAAAAAAAAATTGTTTTTAAAATTATTATTATATAATCTTCACTTTTTATAATTATTAAATGCATAATTCACACACACGGTTACTTTACTTATAATCGCACGCTTTAATTTTTTTTAAAATCTTACTCGTCCAGGATTCGAACCCTAACTAAACTAGTGTATTTTACCGCGTACTCTGACCACTCGGCTATCGAAGCACTTGAAGTTTGTTGCACAGTGTTCGATGCTTTTTTAGAATTTTTAAATTTAGAACGATTTAAAATTAACTTTATTATATATTAAAATAGAGACATTTTGAATATGCAGCACTATTCAATTAATAATTCTGAATGTTTCATTTCGAAATTTTTAATTATGATATTGTGTCACAAATTAACCAAGTTTTTTTATTTTTGTTGATTTGAAACTAAAGTTGATAACTTAAAAGATACCTAAATAATAAATATTTACTCTTAAACGTTCCTTTTTTTGGTTAAGAATTTTTAATTGTTTATTTTGAATATTTATATATTTCTACGAGTAACACACCAATCCGACCTCCAAGTAGTACGAGCGGATCAACTAAAGCCGAAAGCAAATCTATCGAAATGAAGTGCATCAAAGTGACTTATGTCAATCCGACTGCTGCATCCAGAGTCGGACCGACCGCATTATTGTGGTCGTAACGACCAATCTGTTACAATTTATCCGATTTTCGTACCATAGTTGGGCCAGAATTGGGCTGACGGTCGGCTTTTCGCTCGCCGCCGACGTCCGTCGTCAACGTCGGTCCGACCATGGCAGCTTGAAAACATCTTTGTCGGCCCAATTCTTGTTACCGTAGATCGGTTACCATAGCAGGGCCAACTTTGGGCCGATGGTCAAGCTTTGGCATCCGACCGAATTTCGCATATGGGCAATCAAGACATGCTGAAGTGGAAAAGTTCGACTTGAGCATGTCTCAATTTTGAGACAGAGTCAGGCTTCAATTTACGTCTTGGAGATAAGTTTCTATGTCTTGAAGATATATATTTACCTTTTGAGTCGTATTTTTATGGCTCCAACTCGTGCGGTTTATTACTTCGAGCGTATACCTGCCCTAACAAGAAGGTTATTTCTAACAGTCATAAAAGTAAATCTTTGTTAATAATTAAACAATCTCGACAGGCTCGACTTAAGACAAGTAAACAACGTTTTACCTGTCGTAGCCATAAAAGTAAGACGAAAGCCTATGTCTCGACTCAGTTTTGAGACGCAGCCAGTCATCGATGTCTTGGAGATGAACTCAAGACATAACCAAGTCGAACTCAAGCCTAAGCATTTTTACTCGGGACAGTTGGCAGTGATAACCACTGCGCTAAACCATCAAGTTGAAACTAGGTGAAAAAGCCATTCTCATAAGTAACAGTTCAGATAAGTTAGGTTATCAAATTTTAAGCTCTCATTTTATAATTATTTATTATTATACAACGTTATGTAAATGTAAAGTACATGAAATGTTAAAATGAATATCAATAAAATAATTATTAAATAAATAATTTAAATCAATTACAGTTTTTCTTCGCGTAATATGTCGTTTTTTCCTGTTGTAGGCTACTTCACAACTTTCTACAATGACAGAAAACGTAATTTTTTATGAAAATTTAAAAATTTTATTGCCAGTATTTGATCGGGAAGTTTGTCGATTTCTTAATAAGAACATTTTTAATCTGTCGTGTAAGCTTTGGTTATTAGGTGGTTTATACTATTTCACAACTTTTGAGATTGACATAAAATGTAAATTTTTCTGAACATTTACAATTTTTCATAAAGATGGAACTTAGAATTTTTTTCTGAAAAAAAGCAAGAAAAAAGTTGTTTTCGGGACAGTTGTATTTATAGTTTTTTTAATATTTTAGAACGCATGAACCATATTTTTAAGCTCATTTTTTTATGAAATCTCATGAAACCTTAAAATTTGTGGTGTCAACAGAATATTCACCCTTTGGAATTAGAAATTTGTATCGTTGATCCGTGAGGGCAACCGAGCTGGGTCTCCGTCGTAGGCCCCCATGGAACTTCCATATTTTCAAAGTTCGAATTTCTAAAAAGTGTCATCGAATCTTTGTCAAGAATTCACTGTTTCGAAATCTGAACTCATGACACCTTAAAAGTTGTTAAAAAGGGTATTATATTCCGGGATTGGAACCTTTTAGCTTCGTTCCAATAATAAGGGATTCCGGAGGGGTTCGGGTGCGAACCGAGCAGTCAAATTTTGTAAAGGGTTCGATTCGAATCGAACCCTTTGAAAAATATCAAAGGTTCTTTTGGAAACAAGCTTCGATCAAATACCGAAATCTTTAAGCCTCAAACATATTTAGAGATGTAAGATTGCTCAAATATTATAAAAATTCCGAAATTTCTTTAATTTTTAAGCAGCAAATGAAAACGTAAATCTCTAAATATGTTAAAGGTTCAAAGATTTCGGTATTTAATGCTAAATAAATAAATATGAAGCTTAAACAATAAATTTATTGACTCTTGCCTTTTTATTGCTAATTAAAAAGCCACATTTGTACAAATTAATTATCTTACATAGTTTCATCAACATTTAACTATCTGATACAAAAAAATATGCCCACTGCACAGCAGATTCTTATTGCGCACTGCGCACACTGAGCTTCTCGCCAAGTTTGAGCGCGTGTAGGGCGCGCGGATATGCTCTCGCGCTTAGCGCTCGTTTTCGTGCATTAGTGCGTACACTTGATATTTGCTTACATTTGATTATAAAGATGGTTCGAAAAACAACTGCGGCTTTGAAGATTACAGCCCCATTGCGACACTCGCGCTTCGCGCTCGATAATTAGGTAATAGAGTGAATAATCTGCAAAAAATAAAGGGTGTGTACAAATTTTAACAGCATGTAAGAAATAGTTATGTTTTTACATCCTCATCATTTATGATTGAGAAAGTATTAGAATTGTCCGAAATTTGACCTCACAGTTTTTCAACGGATCTCCGCGTTTCAAGGCCCCCTGAATCCGAAAATCTAGTTTTTACGATTACGGCTGCCTGTCTGTCTGTCCGTCCGTCCGTAAACGCGATAAATCTCGAAAAACTTAATGAAATTTTGGCACACTTTTTTTAAGTCCTAAAAGAAAGCACGAGTTCGTTAACTAGCAATTTCTGATAAAAATTCAAAAAGTGAGGGCACTTATGTGGTCAAACTATGTGGGACACGAAAAAGATTAATTCATCAAAATTGTTGTACCAAAAAAAGTCTACATTTTCGTAAAGTATCACTCCTTCATAGGACGGGTACCTTTTGTTTTATTCGTGAAAAAGAACATTGAAAATGAAAAAAATGTGTAGAAAAACGACGAAACTTACGAGAGAAAAAAAAGATTCAACAAAACCTTTTTACAAATGTCTATCGGAAATAGAGCATGCAGCGCGAGTGTCACGATGAGAATGTGTACCTCATAGCCTACAGAGTTTTGAGAAACTTAATCTTTGTCCATACTTAATTAAGTAGACAATTTAGGATATAAAGACGCATAAATATACTGCCATCTAAAAGAGATCTTTTTGATAAAGTTTTATTCAAGCAATAAAAATGCAAAGAATAAATATCTGAGCGCGAAGCGCGAGTTAAACCATTATCGAGCGCGAAGCGCGAGATTCAATTGTCGCACGTCCGAGGTGCGCCCAAACTCGCGAGCCGCTCACGCAGTACACGGTAAGAAAGTGCCCGCGACGCGAGCAGATTTTTAAATTTAATATTACTAAAAAAACACACAATTCTTTTTTTTAATTTAGTAGATAGAGGCATTAAACCGTAGGCTTTGATTCCGTTTGTTCAAACTTTAGTTCTAAGGCAACTATACTTTGATTAATTAACATAGCAAATTTTCAATTCGTATCCAATTGAAAAAGTTTATGAAAATAATTGGTAAATCTACTTAGAATCTACTGAAAATAACGCTTAACGATCTGTTAATAACAAAAATTTCATGTTTTCGAAAATGGTCTAACTTTTTGAATTTGGGATTGAAAAATTTCATGAGAATAGTTTTTAAATATATTTTATATCTAGAATAAATTGGATTTTATATTTCTTAATCTATGGAAGAAAACAAATTTTCTCAATTTTTTCAGAATTTTGAAAATGTTGAAAAGCATATAACTTTTTCAATTTCTGTCCAAATTAGAAATGTCACCAGGTTAATTTGCAAATACTTTGGTCACGTACATAAAACTTTGATAAAAATTTCTAAAACTCTGAAAAAAATGTAATTTCAAATTTTCTTCAAAAGGAAGCGTGGCTAGAACATGCAGGTAATCGTACATACAGAAACTGATAAAATGTTATGATTTTCGGACTCTATGAGTGCAGAAACGTAAAGATCTGTTAAAAGCCAAAAATCGAAAGTTTGGGCGATTATATTACACTCTCATGAAAGAGAATGTAAAAACTCTAGGACTCTACCTCGAAGAAACTGGTTCATATTTTGAATTTTTCCAAAATTTAGTTGTCATTTAGAATAAAAAAATTTTTATTTTTATTTTTCAAAATCGCTGTCAGCAATCCGAAAAAAAACCTGCGAGTATCGGGTTTAAAAAAATTCTTGTTAATTTCGAAAGTTTCAAGAATCGGAAACTTTCGAGCAGCTCAAAAGTCTTCGAGTTCTCAAAAACATTTAAGTACTCGAAAGTTTTGAGTTCTCGAAGATATTCGAGTTCTCGAAAGTTTTGAGTTCTCGAAGACATTCGTGTTCTCAAAAGTTTCAAGTTCTCGAAGACATTCGAGTACTCATAAAGTTTCGAGCTTTTTGGAAAGCTCGATCTCGGCTCGACTCGATTCGATTCGATTCGAACAGGATCAAGCTCAGCTCGACTCGACTCGGAAGCTAACAAGCTCGGCTCGACTCGTTCGAACATCGAGTATCGAGTTTTTTCAGACCCCTATGAAATAAGCATAGACCTAAATTTCATAGTGATTAACACGTGGATTTATTTATTAAAAGGAATGAATCTGTTATTTTTATTTACAGTTAATTAAAGTGCTTCTTACAGAAATTCCCTAATATTATTCATTTTTTCACGAAATTCCTGATTACTCTGACTCTCACTGACCAACAAAATTCACTGACTCCCTGATTTCCAGGTTTTCCCTAACCTGCAGCCACCGTGCCTATACATCATCATCATCTATTGTATCATATGACCCTGCCCGGATGTTGAAAGCTAATTTATATCAGTTTTTATTATTCAAACGATTAGGATCCGTAAGTGCCCCATAAAAATTGCAGTTAGTACGTAGATGCAACTCGAGGATGGCGCAATAGCATAATCTAGCAACGATCGTAAGCTAAAGTGTCCTTTAAAGTTTAAGGATTGCGATACCGAAGCTCCTGCGTAACGAGTGTACCTTAAAAATTTAATACCTGTTTTTAGTATCAACTTTTATTCTCTAAACACATCAACTTCTTTTATTTTCGAAAAAACGCCCCTTATCAATTTCCAGATGATATTTAAAATGATTGGATACATTTTTCAAATAATTGGAAATCACGAATTAATTTGTCAAAATGTTCCATATAAAAATAAACTTACTGTTGTCTTTACCGCTCAAAATCAAACTAATAACGAAATGATTAAAAGTACAAATCGAAAACGTTTAAAATGTCAAGAAGTTAAACAACTTTTAAGCGCAAAACTTTAAGCTAGAATTTATATGATATATAGAATAGAATAGAAAACATTTTTTATACTGGAAGCCTTTAAAATTTAATTATTTAAATTTACATTGATTATAATTAATAATTGTCTATTTGTGAAATATGAAATAAGCCGTACTATTTGAGCTTCTCATTAAAAATAGTCGAATTTTTTAAGATGTCAATTTAAAATCCTGAAATTAAAGGTTTCAGTACTCGAATTTGTTTAATTTTTATCTTCTTAGCTTAAAATTATTCATTCTAAATAAAAATTTCAAATTATGTGACTCTTGAAATTGTCCCATTTATAAAACTTCAAAAAATTATTCGATTTTTAACTTTTCAACATAATACGAAATAATAATTGTGGGTCCGGATGCAATAAGGGCACATAAAATTTTTTCGTGCGAAAACGAAGTCCCCTGGAGGCTTTAGAAAAAATTTTCGAATTTTAATTTTCAAAAGATATATATGGATGTAAAATTTGATTGCGCATCTTTTTTTCTTAAGACAAAAAGTTGTAACTTTTTTAGTTTAAAAATTAAAGCCAAAAAACTTACTTTTTTGAAAAAGTCGATTTTAATCCGTTTTTCACTTCAACTCGTGCTCTGTACATCAGTTTTTGGAATTTTTGAATAAAAATTTCAGAAAATATACATTACATTAGGGTATCCTTCGATTCATAGAGGAACAAGAATTCAACATAAAAAATTTGAAAAATTTTTAATAATTTTTTTCTGATGCTCGGCGCGAATCGGACTTTTG